>NC_062551.1:41390019-41497519 GCF_016906955.1 Phacochoerus africanus | reverse complement strand
GCGTCATTAAAGAAACTCCGCCGTCTCTTCCGCTAATGGTCTACGATGTGAGCATGCCCCAGTGATTGACAAGCGATGCCAGGGCTGCTGTGTTGTCTTAAAAAAGCCACATCAGATCAGCAGAAGCTTAAAGCAAAGCATAAATTATAGATACACGTCTGTTTCTTTGATGAACTGAGACTCATAGGTGCCCATCTCTCCCATCACACAAAGAATTGCATTTTCAGGAGGCTTTTTCGCGATGTCACATCATATTTGAACAAACAACAGGAAAAACATCAACCCTTTCCCCCCATTTCCATCTTTCCATCCTCCCCTTCTTTCTCTTATTCTTAAAACAAGATCTTTTTAAACAAACTGCCCCCACTTCAAAGGCAGCCTGGAAGTTTTCCACTTTGGAGAGATTAATTAAACATAAAATAAGTGTTTAAATACAAAGTTCAATGCAGCAAAGATGACTGCATCGTGGCTGCCTCTCTCTGTCAGCCTCGCTAACTGTTTCGCTGCCTGTCGGAAGCCGGGATTACTGACTTGGAAGGGTCGTGGCATCTTGGCTGTTCAAAAACAAAGCCGTTTGGACCGTATTAACCGAGGGCGTGCTTTGGCGTCATAAATTTTCACGTCAGCTGCTGATACAGTCTCCTCATTACAAAGTCCTCAAAGTCTTCTGTGGAAATATTTAGAGGGCACTGTGGGAAAAGAGAGGAGGAAAAAAAAAAATTAAAGAGGAGAGCGTTCCACTGCACGATGCTGGCCGAGAGGTACCCGGGTCCTCGGCTGCCATCCAGCCTTTTCCAGTCCAGCTTTCCATCGTGGATGCTGCCTGCACTTGAGCTTCGAAATCATATTGTTTTTCTCATCACTGGATTCAAATCAAAGATCCTCTAAGACCCCTTGGAAGCTCACCGGTGCCTCTGGAAAGAAAACTCCCTGGACCTGAAGGACCCACCCCAGGGAGCCAGGGCTTGCCTCTGGGGTGTCCCTGAGCAATGTCTCCAAGTGAAGATGATGTTGGCAAGGTTACTAATTCTGGGGTCCTTTTCGACTGAACCAGAAGTTTGGTTCCTGCCAGAGCCGAAATGAATTCTGTGGAATTAGCTCATAGGCTGTCCTTGGGAGATACTCCTGCTGCATCATTTTACTTAGAGAGAAGACATTTGCCGGTCCCCCTAGGTGCTGGGACTTCTAAGCTGACATAATTCTGCACAAATCACTCTGGTGGTGTAACTTAGAGTCCTAATCCCCTTTGGACCCTGGCCTTTGTAACTGGGCCATCACTCACTTAGTTTCACCTTATCTTTAAATAAACGTAACCAGAAGGGACTTGTTCAGCTCACCACCTCTTGAGTGATGTGAATTATTTATATGGTCTTCATACGCATTCGTTAAGCTGCACACAGCCAAGTGGAGGGGAGCTGTTTGTCTCTCATTCAGCCAGAAGCGTAAGACCGCAAGGTCGGGGTGTGGAGCAAGAATATTGGGGAGGCTTTCCCCGGCTGCCTCCTGGAGAGCAGGGATCACCTGTTGTCTCTGTCAGGCTCCAGGGCGTTTGAGCTTCCCAGGGAGCCATGACAGAGGCTTGCCCATCCCCTGGGAGGGGTGGGACTCGCCGGCCCAGCCCCCAGCCTGCCTGGCCCTTAGCAATGGGTCTTGTGGTCCAGGCTGTGAAATGCAGCCCCAACAGCCAGCAGAAAAAAACATATACAAGGAGACGTAAGAGAAGGCTGCCCTTCCATGGGTGTTTGCTATAGAGAAAATCAGTCTGGGGCATCGCCAAGCCAAAAGCCTGTGCTGGTTAATCAGACATTGTGGTTAATGAAGCTGTAGCCTATGATGCTGAGAAAAGAACAAGATTGGAGTTGAAAGCACTGGGCTGGAGTCCTTCAACCTCCCTGGGCTTCATCCGCCAAATGAACACCTGCCACAATTTGCTGTGACCAGTAAACACAGGCAAACATGTGTTCTAGGCTCGGAGATGCCACGTGATTGTCAGCTAGACATGGATGCAACTTTTCAAACACACAAACAAAAGCACCTTTGGGACTATCTTTTTTTCCAAAGACGTTGGCCTGGAGGGATTTCTTTTCCTATCAGCATTCAAAGGTACTGCCCCACCTCCAAGTCGCCAGCCCTCAAGGGGAGCAGTAATTAGGGTTGTGTCAACTTCCTGGGAATTTGAGATTTGTTTGGGATTCTGGTTTAAGGGGATCTTGCTCTGGTTTGCGTGGGACCCTGGAAGAGTCCACAGGAAAGGAAAGGCAGAGAGAGAATTTACAAATGGATTAAAGATTTGGGGATCTATTGGGATTTACCTGGAGGTCACACTTCCAACACAGGCATCTCACACTCAGCCGTCTCTGAGAGCCCAGCAGGTGATCTAGAGAGCCAGGTGGGCCTGGCGGAAAGAGGTCAAGCAGGTGTCACATAAAGGAGATGTTTACCACCAGCCTTGCTGAGACTGCAGCCCGCTGCCCCCCGCCCCTGCCCCCCCCCCCCCGAGACCTGAACTTTCCTTTTTTTTTTTTAAACAGAAACACGAGATCCAGCTTCCCATATGAAATCTGAATTTCAACCATATTCTAGTCCATTAAAAATTTTTTTTTTTCCTTTTTATGGACACACCTACCACTGACAGAAGTTCCCAGGCAAGGGGTCAAATTGGAGTTGCAGCTGCCAGTCTACATCAAGCCACGGTGACACTGGATCTGGGCTACATCTGCAGCCCACGCCAGGGCTTGTGCAATGCTGGATCCTTAACCCGCTGAGAGAGGCCAGGGATCGAACCCACATCCTCATGGAGGTCAGGTCCTTAACCCACTGAATCACAACAGGAATTCCACCGTATTCTATTTTAAAAACCTATTCTATTTTAGGAACAGGTCAAATACAACTTACCAGAAGGTTGCATCCCATCCTTAAACCACAGATTTGGCCCTTATTTTTGCTCTTACGGTTTCGAGTACAAACACCCTAACAGTAACCCATGTTTAAGGGCCACTTCCAGATAAGAACACCAAGTTGTCTCAGTTTTAGCACTGAAAGTCCCTTGTTCTGGGTACCTCCTCAGTCCCCAGCAAACTAGAGGCCCAATCACCCTACTGCCCAAGAGAGGTCAGTGTGTTTTGCAGGTTGTTTCTGAGAAGGGACGACTCACCTGTGAAGACATGAAAGGCATCTGTGGAATCAGACAAAACCTGGATTTAAATGGATTATGAAGATGTGGTACATATACACCATGGAATACTACTCAGCCATAAAAAAGAACAAAATAGTGCCACTTGCAGCAACATGGGTGCAACTAGAGCTTCTCATACTAAGTGAATTAAGTCAGTGGCTATATGATATCACTTACAGGTGGAATCTAAAATGTGGCACACATGAACCTATCTACACAACAGAATCAGACTCACAGACATGGAGAAAAGACTTGTGGTTGCCAAGGGGGAGGGGGAGGAAGTGGGGTGGACAGGAAGTTTGGGGTTAGTAGATGCAAACTATTACATTTAGAATGAATGGGCAATGAAGTCCTACTGTACAGCACAGGCACCCATATCCAGTCTCTTGGGATAGAACATGATCGAAGATAATATAAGAAAAAGAGTGTGGTGTGTGTGTATGAGAAAAAGAATGTGTATATATATATATATAAGATAGTGTGAGAAGAAGAATACACACACAACACACACACACATATATATAGTGGGGTCACTATGCTTTATAGCAGAAATTGACACAACACAGTAAATCAACCATAACTCTAATTTTTTTTTTTTAAAAAAAAGGGAAAAAATAAAATAGATTCTCCCTGTCACTTACCACCTGGGTGAGAGCAGCCACTTGCCTCGACCTCTCAGAGGCTCAATTTCCTTGTATATAAAACAAAAACATTTACAGCATCCCCGGGTCTGTTACGATCATATGAGATGCTGCCCATGAAATGCCGGGGCCTATACAGTTAGCTATTATCATCGGTGTGCGTTGGTGGCATGGGAGCAATGGTCCTGACTGCTGACCAGAAACCCTGAGACTTTCCAGGCTCTCCTTGGACAACGGTCCCCCCATCCTCTCTTTGGCGCCGTGACCTTTAAGGTTCAGAGTCAGGAAGGTCTGTGATACTGTGTTGGGAAAGATGGTCTCACCTGCCCACGGGCTCCTCTGAAGGGCTTAGTTTGGCAGAACGACCTCTATCCTCCATCCCTGCTTGGCTGTTTGAGGGCTTGCCCCTTGTCCCTACAGGGCCAAACCAAGGGAGTGACCCCATAGAAGGAAGTTCGGTCCCTACCTTCCTCTCTGCTCCTTGGAAACTTCCAGGAGAGGGGGCTGGCCAGCAGGGCCACTGATAACATGGGCTGTGCCCCCTCTGTGAAGGTAAACTGAAGGTACAGGAAATTTCACAGCTCCTGTTAGGTTTACCATTAAATACTCCGCCTAAGAAGATGCGGCACAGACTCTGGACAAAGCAAAGGACTCCCATGTATTTATAAAGAGAAGAGCGGTCCCCGCTGTGGCACCACACGCTGGGCCATGACTCTGCAGTGCCAGGGTTCGAGTTCAATCCCCAGCCTGGCACAGTGGGTTAAAGGATCCAGGGCTGCTGCAGCTGCAGGGTAAGCTGCAATTGCGGTTCAGATCGGATCCCTGGCCCCCAAACTCCATATGCCATGGGCTAGAGGGAAAAAAAAAAAAAAAGAGTAATATTTTTGCTAGTGTGTATTTGGTTCCTGGCAAATACCAGCCACGTCTGTCGAATCATGGCTTCTATCGGCCAAAACTTTTTCTTAATCGCATTCTGTATTTCTCAGCCCCCCAAATTTACCAAAGAGGGAGAATGTCAGGGAGACCCACTAAATTTTTAAGGCATTCGTTGGAGTTGTCAAATCTGCATGACAGGGCTTTCAAACTCAGTGCTGAATACGTATCACATTCCCCAAGAGACAGAAACGGCTCCAAAGAGATTTTCCCCAGGGTCCCAAGATCTGTAAATTGAGGTAATTCTGCACATTGCTGCCCGAGTATGGAAATTACCAACCAAAGAAATTAAGAGCAGGAACCCCGTGATTAGACTAATGCATTGATCAAGGCGTTCTTCTCTGTTTCACTGCCAGCATGGCACATAAATAACACGTGGGCAATTACCGTGAGTAAATTATATGTGTTTTATAACCTTCGGTGAACATTTTTCCTCTAAAAAAAAAGCAAAAAACAAAAAACACAACAAAACAAAGCAAAACAAAAATATTCCTCAGGGGAATGGCGTATCAGGAGAGAAGAGTAAAATATGATTTGATTTTTTTTCTATCAGTGGGAGGATGGAGCTGGGCCAGGTGGGCCCCTCTCTGTCACAGTGGCAGAGCTGGAGTTTGGTTTCCTACCTGGGTTTGGGGTGAATCTAGAACTTTCGGCTTCCTGAGGGGCTGGCCAAACAGACCAGCCCAGGCCCAGGACTCCCTCACTAAGCATGTGGAACCTCTTCTTCCCGCCTGCTCCTCTCCAGAAGCTTCCCAATGGTCCCTATTTCCTGCTCCCTCTGTCGCATCCTTTCCTTTCCACCTCTGTGACTCTGTCTCATGTGACCTCAAGATGACAGTCTCTTCTTTTCACTTGAGAGTAAGACCTTTCCCATCCCCGCAGGTGGTACGAGTGTCCCAGTCAATAGTTGATGGAGGTGCGGGGGATCTGGGGGTTGGTAGATGCAAACTATTACACTGAGAATGGCTAAGCAATGAGCTCCTACTGTACAGCGTACGGAACTATATTCAGTCTCTTGGGATAGACCGGGTTGGGAGGGTGCGTGAGAAAAAGAATGTATATATATATATATATATGTATATGGCTGGGTCACCTTGCTGCACAGCAGAAATTGGCACAACACTGTAAATCAACTACACTTTAATTTTTAAAAGAGTGAAAAACAAACAAACAAATCAATCAATCAATAGTCAATGGATCACCAGGACAGGAGGAAGGCGCTGCTTACTTTCTTCAGGCTCTGCTGCCACGTCTGATGCTCCCACTGCATTCAAAGAAAAACCAACTGCAGAAAGAAATGTCCTGATGGGCTGGCCAAGCAGACCAGCCCAGGCCCAGGACTCACTCGCTAAGCAGCCTTGCCCTGCAGTGAATTACCCCACACGCGGATCCGGAGATGGGTCCCAAGGAGACCATTGTGCTGGCGACTCATTCTGCTTTGGAGCGTGTGGGGATCCAGTGTTCTGGAAGCCTGCCTCTCTTTGGACCACTGGTCCAAGCTGTATCCTGCTTTTCCTCCCTCCATCACAGCCTCACAAGTGCATCCGCTTCACCTTGCCCTCAGTCTCCCACTGCAGCCGCGGTGCTAGACTTAGTCCCCGCTTGTACACGGCTTGCTGTCCAGTGGTGGGGAAGACAGACGAGCATACGCGATCACACATCAAGTGCTGGTGGGTCCAATACCCTTAACAGGGACTCGAACCCTGCCTCTAGACATCTGGGGAGGTTTTCTTTATGGGTGGTAACATTCAAGCTGAGATATAAAGCTTGAGTAAGAATACTCCAGTTCCTCGTCCACACAGACAAATAGCAGAAAACACACTATGTGACTTTTCCAGCCCATGGGCCCCTCCTCCATGCTACGCTTCTGCTCTGGGCAAGTGCCAACAGCCTTGCTCTCCTCACTGGCTGGGAACTGTGCAGTTTGAGGCAACGCTGACAGGTCATGAGCCTTGTAGACCCCCAAGAATGAAAAGGAGCAGACCCTCCCCAGCAACGCCAAGGCAGGCTTAGTGCCAAAATAAACTAAGGGCTTTCTCCAAATGGAAGTTTTCCCATTTGTTTCCTCATTTTTAAAACATTTGACCAATTTCGGCACAACGTAACCATGACTAAATGTTCCAAGCCCAGTCCTTCAACTGTGTCTGTGGCTCAGTCACTGACACCAGAGGTCTTTCCTGAGCCCTGGCACCTCTCTGGAGGGTGCCGGCTTCAGAGGTAGGCAGATCTGGGTTTGAATTCTGGCTTCGCCGCTTCCTGTACACAGGATGGCCAACACTTTTCTAAGCCTCTAGAGCCTCATCCATAGAAATATGTGCTAATACCAAAATGTATAGCTCACTTGTAATATCAAGTTCAATCACGTCCATCAAGCCTCTAAAGTTCCTGGCACATAATGGGTGACCAGTACATGGATACAAATCCCTTCACTCTTCTTTAACCCACATGTGAATTATCCTTTCTCTCTTGTAGGTATGAGACTAGAATCACAAAGAAAACTAGCAGAGGGTGGCCAGGGACTTGCCAAGTCTTCAGGCAGACCTCCCTGGGTACCAGTCCCTCTGGACCTTGTGGGTGCTGACCTTCCTTTTTGTCCTCTGGAAACTAAGGAGGCACCTGTGATGGACAGAGAACACTTTTTTTTTTTTTTTTTGGTTCCCATGCTTCTTGGAGCATCTTTGGAGGTCCTGAGCATAAGAAATCATTTGCTGTCATGACTTGGAATCTGCACTTGCCCCAGGTTACAGAGGGGACGATGCTCTTCCCAACTTGATTTTTCAGCATCCCTCTAATGCATCTGCATCCTTTGAGGGTTGTGTGCCTCCCTCCTCAATGGTCCTTAGAAGGACCTCTCCTGCCTTCCTGAGGTAAGCCTTCCATTTCTCCCTGTGCATTCTGGCTGACTGCACCAAAATATAAAAATCTTGATTTAAGTATTTTTGTATTCAAGGATCACACACAAGTGTTCATTTGAAGGTTCAGTGGCATTTTGAAATGAGAACATCATATATAAAGATGTCAGCAACGGAGCCTCCCACGGTGAGGTTGAAAGAGAGAGAAGAACAAAATGAATAGAGGAGTTCCTGGGATCCAAGAAATTTTAACATCTCATTATTTAGATTACCCTACATATAATTTTCCAATATTTGGTATTATAGACTTTTGAAGGTATTGGTTAAAATTACTTCATGCCTGACATCAATTTAGTCTTATTCATTATCTAGCTAAAATAAAGCCTTAAAAATAGCTGATTAGAGTAAGTAAGCAATTTTCTGATAAATGCAAATTCCCTACCACTTCCAAAGAAGCACTCACAGCAGCCAGAAATAGAAGGGCCGGGGGTAATGGCTCTTCAGTGTTTTAGCATCCTGGTATGGAGCAATGTGGATTCAGAAGTTCCTCAAGGCTGATGGGTTTGATTGTGTTTGGAACACGCCCAGCTTTCTCTACAGACTCTTACTTCCAGGTCCCGCAAAAAACTGTGGACTCTACTCTCCCTAATGATGGTGGAGCGGTGGCCTGGTGCTCATTGCCTGTATCTGTGCTTCCAGCCCTTTGTGAGCCACTGAACCAGAGGATGGATGTGTCCCCATCGGCCGGGAAGGAGCACAAACAGATGCATCTCTGCATCCGATCTGGGCTTCCTCCCCAGCCCCACGAGGTACCAAATTGCCTTCTAAGGATTCATGGTTCCTCAGCCTGGCTGGACCCCCCTCAACTCCATACCACTGGCCTGCACCTCCCATTCACAGATTCGCACCTGGAACCTGCTTGCATAGCCGCTTCAGAAAACATCTACAGGGGATGCTCACTTTGGAGGGACGAGGTCTGACCAGGAGGGATCATCACCCCAGACAGACTCAGTAGCTACAGTCATCCTTGTTCTCCATCCACATGGACCTCCATGGAGAAGAGCAGCAAGGTACACACAGGCTATTGCAACTTGGAGAATTTGGGGCGCTCTTCCCCTACACACATTTCAGCTCCCAGGGTCTTCGAAGGGTCTGAATTTCTATCCAGAGGTATTCCTTTGGGTCAGGCATTGTCTTGAAAAGCCCCTAATGCCAAGTCCAGATGTGTCCCTAGCCCTGTCTTTTCTGTCCATGCTTTGGGTGGGGGGGGTCTTGGCTGCTCTTAGGACCTGATGCTGTTACTCTACTGTCTGATTTGCTTTTCTCCCGTAAGCAGTGGTATGTATGTTCCATCCTCGTTCCGACCAAGGGCTCTTCCAAGGGGCCCACTTAAAGACCAAAATGCACCAGGTCAGTTGCCTCTGTGGTTAAAATATTGAAACAGGGTTTTCCTGGTTGGGGAAGAGCTACCCCAGTCCCTGTCCAGACCGCTGAACCTCCCATGACCCAGCAACCCAAGAGCCCAAGATGAGCAGATGCCAGTGATCTGCTCTCATTTTGCTTGTGCAATACAGAGGTTGTTCAATATTTTGGATATGAAACCTCCTCCATCCATGGGAAGGAAAAAGTCTTCCCTTCTCTACTTCCCCTCTGTCCCCAAGAATCCAAGGCCCTACGGTCCATCTCGCAGGAAGAGACGTTTAGGAGTGGCCTGGCTATTGAGAGGACAGTTGTCCACATCAGACGAGTCACCTTAACCTTGAACCTCTCCTGGGTGGTGGGAGAGACAAGCCTCAGTGGAAGAATGATCAGCGGATGTCAGGCTGGCCTTTTTTCTCACTGGCCTCCAGCAGACGGGCTGAGGGTGACTGTCTTGGCTCCATGCATGGCCAGTCCCACTGGGGATAAGGGCAGTGGGATGGTGGTGTTCCCCCGCTTCTCCTATCCCTGTCCCCTGCTGACACCGCAGACCTAACCATGTGCTTGCCTCACCCTCTCCTAGGTCTGTATCAGGTGAGGAATAACCTCATCATTTGTTCTTCCAAAATGTTAGCCTATGACAAAATCTATATGCTTGAATTCTCAAAAACATTAACTTTCAAGCAATTGGCTTTGCTAGTTTGAAACGCCTTAACTTAAAATCTATCCCTTATTTCTGTCTCTGAATATTCTGCTGCGACAACTCCTTCATAAGCTCACGAAGGACAGGAGGCTTCAGCTTTTAGAGCTGAGGGTGAAGGCCAGGGGTGTAGGGAAGGGTGTATGGGATCTTGTGAGGAGGTGTTGGGCCAAAACACATCAGTTCCTCTTTCTCCTCCGGCATTTTATTCCCCTCCTTATTTGGGGAATTAGTGACTCCCTTCCCAAGCACTGAAGGATGGGAGATCCA
Organism: Phacochoerus africanus; assembly: GCF_016906955.1. Lineage (NCBI taxonomy): Eukaryota > Metazoa > Chordata > Mammalia > Artiodactyla > Suidae > Phacochoerus > Phacochoerus africanus. Next base: position 41,487,529 of record NC_062551.1, on the reverse strand, counting down.
AAGACATCCTCTCCAGCACAAATCTTGCCATTACCTTGGGCAACTTCCTCTTCTAATTCCTCCCCCCACCCCTAAACCAAAGCCAGCTCCAGCCAATCCCTGGCCCTGACCTTCCCAGCGTGGCTCCACAGTGGCATTTAATATAACCACAGCCCACGCTCTGACCATGACCATCATGACCATGCCCACAATGACCATCCATGACCACCATGACCATCCACGACCATCCATGACCATGACCACCATGGCCTGACCACCATGACCATCCATGACCACCATGACCATCCATGACCATCATGACCATGCCCACAATGACCATCCATGACCACCATGACCATCACCACCATGGCCTGACCACCATGACCATCCATGACCACCATGACCATCCATGACCATCATGACCATGCCCGCAATGACCATCCATGACCACCATGACCATCCATGACCATGACCACCATGGCCTGACCACCATGACCATCCATGACCACCATGACCATCCATGACCACCATGACCATCCATGACCATCATGACCATGCCCACAATGACCATCCATGACCACCATGACCATCCATGACCATCCATGACCATGACCACCATGGCCTGACCACCATGACCATCCATGACCACCATGACCATCCATGACCATGACCACCATGGCCTGACCACCATGACCATCCATGACCACCATGACCATCCATGACCACCATGACCATCCATGACCACCATGACCATGGCCATTATGACCATGCCCACCATGACTGTGACTACTTCTTCTGGCTTTTGCTTAGTGTACCTGGAACTTATGTTCTTGGCCTCATCAGTCCTTCACACCTCTCAGCCCTCTGCTTTCTCCTAGTATCCTCCCTTTCTTCCCCCTTCTTCCCAACCCAGGGCCATCTCTTCATACAGCCTGCCCACCTGTCCTTTCCCTAGCTTTTTTCACACTTCCCTACTCCTCATCAAACTCTTGACTTTGCCATCCATTTCTTTACTCTCCTGAGGTGATGTTGCCACAGTTTTTATAGAAAACATAGAAGCCATCCAAAGGGTACCCCTTCAAGTTTTTGCCAAGCCATTCTCAAGAGTTGACTTTTTTTCCACTTCTCTTCCATTGAGATAGAAGGGTCCCTCTACCCGTGCGTAGCAAACACCTACACCTGTATCTGGGATTCTATTCCCTCCCTTCTCATCACATTTTCTCTCTATTCCTCACCCCCTCTATCCTCAACTTCTTCATCCTTGCCCTTCACTGACCTCTCCCTCTCACCCCTGGAGCAAGTTCAAATCCTATCTTTCTCATACAAAGCAAATACTGTCCCCACACCTCCACCTGCTACTCCCCCTCTTCTCTTCTTTACTTGCTCACACTCCCATTCTCTGCCTGTTTCCTTCCCAGTGTGATTGGCTGTGTCTTGTGTTTTTTTTTTTTTTTTTACTTTGTGCAAATGAAGGCAACGGCACTGCCTTCATTACCTTATTCTGCTTCTGACTCTTTTCATGGACCCCTGTGCTTTTATATGTGTACCTGTTGTCACATGATCACATAGCCTGTGGCTTCTACTGCTGCCTGGTACCCTGAGGTGGGCATCCACCAGATGAAACACTTTCCACCCCTCAGAGATGGATACCCAGGTTGTTTCCAGCTCCCTGTCTCCACAGACAAGGTCACGGTGAATCTCTTTGATCAGGGCCTTCTGTGGGTCTGTGTGAGAATTTCTTGGAAATGGGTACTGAGGAGCAGAAGGGACTGGTCAGAGGGTAGGCATATGGTCATTTTTTCCCCCTTTTGTTCTACTCAGTTATGTGGAGACATTCTCACCCTCTTTGCACCTCTGAGGTCTTCTGCCAGTGTTCAGCAGATACTCTGAACACTGAATCATTCTACATGTAGTTTTTTTTTTTGATGTGTTTTTGGGAGAAGGTGAGCACCCCATCTTACTCCTCTGCCATCTTGGAATCCTCCCCTCCCCAACTTGTCATTTTGATCCACCTCGGCCAGATTATTTTCCAGATGCCTGCCTTGATCCACACCTCCACTTGCTCCCCATAAGAGTTCCTGAAGCCCCCAGTCCTGCCAATGGTTGGCATTGCTCAGCCAAGCCGATAGATACAGAGGAGCAGTGTATCCTCACTGCTTTCATTGGCATTTCTCTTTTTAACACTCTGGATTTCTTCTTTCTTGAATTGCTTGTTTTGCATTCTTTATCTCTTCGGGGGATTATTTCTTCCTTCTTTATTTGCTAGCACTCTTTGTATTATCTAGCTGTAACCCCTTGTAGGTCAACGAAATTGCAAATACCTTTTCCTAATCTGCCATGTGTCTTTCAACGTTGTCCACAGTTTCTTTAATGGATGACAAATTGGTCTGTAGCCACTGTCACATCACCTCTCCAGTTGCCCCTGGAACACACCTTGGGTAACTTGTCTGTGCAGTGGAGATCACCAGGGTACCACCTTCCCATGGCAGTTTTGAGGATTCAAGGAGAGGGTGCATGTAAATCAGAGGGTAGAGCTCAAGAAACATGGTGGTTGTGGCAGTCATAATACTGGTAGTCTTATTAGTTATTGTTGTTTTCATTGGTGTCTATGGGTTTCTCAATGACAACTTAAAAAATAGCGTAAATGAAGCAGGAGCTAATCAGATGCCACATCAGTGTGCCGCCTGCTCTCTCTCGAACCAGAACCACCTGTTTAACTCACCAACCCCAGGTGGTGGTAACTTCATCGTATCCATGCGATGCCTACAACCCAGGCATTTCCTGAGGGTCCACAACAAAAGTACATCTTTCTCAAGGACTTTTCATACATCCTGTGAGCGGCTCAGTCTGGAACTCATGACCCTGCTGGGTGTTTTGCAAAGTTCTAAACCCATCCCAAAAGCCTTTGGTGTCTGGGTACTTCTTTGCCTGTCTCTGCCGATCAGATGAAGGCTCCCTCTTTAGGAAGAATGACTTCAAAAGGCTGTCTGGGCGCGACCTCCCTGAACAGCATTAGAATAAGTCAGCAGCACACACATTTCACTTCTCTCTCTAACATAGGCTTGGAAATTAAAGGCAGAAAACTTTGTCAGAATGCATCGTGGCTGTGATAAGAGACAAGAGGGCACTGTGAAATATTGGAGCTGTTTTAGCAGATCTGAGAAAACAGTGGGGAAGGGGGGGTCCTTGTGTAGAAGAGGGGGTGCTGAACACCAGGCTGGTCTTCGGAAGGCATCTCCGGCTGCCGATGGAAAAAGCCATCCACCTGAGTCCACTCCGGGTGAGTCCAACCTGCATCCTCCTACTCCTCCAGACTGTGGAATTCCTTCCTCTCCAAGGCCTTTCTCCTGCTTCTCCGGGAGCAGAGATGGCCACATTCCATTTAGCCATGAAGTTGGAAAGAAATCACTCTATCCGCCTCCTTCATTCAACAGATGGGGAAACTGAGGCCAGAAAAGGGAGGTGAACCCCCTCAATGGATTGCAGCTGGTCAGCAGGAAGGTCAGCAACAGAACTCAGGGTTTGTCCTGAACGCTTACAGAGACCTGTCTCTCCAAGGGGACCCCAGGGACAAAGCCTTAAGCGTCTCAGCGGTTTGTGCGCCAGAGCGAGGTGAGCCCCTGAGGATGCAGCCGCAGGAAAGGGTGAGCCAGGAAAAGGTCCACTGTGGGACACATTTGGAAAACACAGCCTCGGATGGCCCTTCTCTGAGATGGCACAGCGAGAAATAACAGTGTCTGCAGCGGCCTCTCCCCATGCGCTCTGGGAGGGAGGCGCTGCCTCCAGCCGTCTTCCATCTTCCTGCCTCATCTCACCTCGTGTGAGAGAATGCAAGTGGCACAGCTGAAATTCAAAACAATTCTGTTGAAAAATAAAGCCGGATCTCTTCCTAACATCATAAACCAGGGTGAAATGAAAATGGATTAAAGATTTAAAAATCAGAATTCCTGGGCAAGAATCGGTGTGAGCTATCTATATAATTCCCAAATATAATGCCCTAAAATACCTGCGGTTTTTTTTTTTGTCTTTTGTCTTTTTAGGGCCGCACCCGCAGTGTATGGAGGTTCCCACGCTAGGGGTCGAATCGGAGTCATAGCCGCTGGCCTAAGCCAGAGCCACAGCAACTCGGGATCCGAGCCGCGTCTGCGACCTACACCACAGCTCAGGGCAACGCCAGATCCCTAACCCACTGAGCAAGGCTAGGGATTGAACCCCCAACCTCATGGTTCCTAGTTGGATTCATTTCCCCTGCTCCAAGACGGGAACTCCAACACCTGCATTTTTATCTCCATGGGTCAGAAACAGAGTTGCAGTCATCAAGTTGTGATCAAGGAAGAATCTGCTTCTGAGCTGGTATGATTGTTGGCAAAATGCAGTTTTCCATAGATTATTAGCCTAGGGGCCTCAATTCCTCACTGACTATTGGCTGGAGAACGCTTTTAGTTTCCTGTAACATGGGGCCCTCCACCATGGCAGCTTCCTTCATCAGCAAAGTCTGCTAGCCATTGAAAAGCCACAATCATTTGCCACGAAATCATGGACAGACATGTCATCATCTTTCCCATCCTCCCTTGGTTAGAGGGAAGTCACGAGGTGGAGTTCCCTTGTGGCACAGTGGGTTAAGTATCCAGCGTTATCCCTGCAGTGACTCAGGTCCCTGCTGTGGCATGAGTTCCGACCTTGGCCTGGGAACTTCCACATGCTGCAGGTGTGCTTCCCCCCTCCATCCCCCAAAAAACCTGTAACTAGGTTCAGCCCAGACTCCAGGGGAGGAGATTTCACGACCACGTGAATACCGAGGCAGGGATTTGGGGGGCCACTGAGTAATCTCCCTACCACAGAACTATAGAAAAAAAAATAAAGGGAGTTCCCATTGTGGTTCAGTGGGTTAAGAATCTGACTAGGATCCATGAGGACGCAGGTTCTATTCCTGGCCTCGCTCAGTGGGTTGCCATGGGTTACAATTTAGGTCACAGATGAGACTCAGATCCCACATTGCTGCAGCTGTGGTGTAGGGTGGCTGCAAGTCTGATTCGATCCGTAGCCCAGAACTTCCATATGCCCCAGGTGTGCCTGTAAAAAGACGAAAAAAAAAAAAAAAAGAAGAGGAAGAAATTCTGTTTAACTGAAGACACTATGAACAGTTAATAGACAATGATTGGATCAGAGAGGATCATTGCAATGTCCAAAATTGACATGGAATGCCTATAAATTAATAAGGGGATAGCAACCCTAGAAGGAAAAAAAAATGTACAAAGGCTATAAATAGACAACTAGCAGAGAGATTAAAAAGTCTAATTAATAAGCACATAAAGAGATGCTCACATTTATTAGTAATTAGAAAAATGCCATTAAAACAAGATAGCACTTCACACCTTTTCGACTGGCAAAATAGACAGCTGGATTATGCCACATGTTGGCAGGCATATGAGACTCTCATCACTGCTGGTGGCAGTGGAGACGAGCATCTGGCCCCACCTACTCCTAGTGAATATATGTACACACTCTGACCCAGCAACTTTGCTGCTGGACATGTATCCCCCCCCACACCCTCCCCCTCATCCCAAATGATGCTTCTTACAGAAATGCAGTCTGGCTGGAACCTGGGTTCCCTCTCCTGAGAGAATGGATGGGCATCATTATCCAGGTGACAATAGGAACAGAAGCATTAGATGGTGTGTTTGCAGGGCTACATGGGTCCAAGTCAAAATCATGGTGCTTTGAGAAACAAGAATGATATGGAATGAAATAAACCACAGTATCACTTACGTCAGTTAAAAATGTACTCCAGCTAAACAAAAAGGTACATGAAGCAAAATCCATCCGTTTCCTATAAGAATAGGAGTAGCAGCGTAGGGGATGAAAGGGAATAAATACACAACACAAGAAAGGGGCTGTGTGCAGCGCAGTAATAATAGAGCTCTGAGAGCTGAAGACAATGAGGACCTAGCCCTCTTTCTCTGAATTGGGGGTGGGATGGGGTGGGGGTGGGAGTGAGCAGGGAAAACACAAAGCAAAACCAAAAGTTCTGCCCAACCACCCAGTCCCTTTAGTTGAGTGTGATACGTTGTTGCAAGCACGCACCCTATTTAGCCTGGCTTAACCCTGGGCTGCAGGGCTCATTTGATCCCAGTACTCCTTTTTGACAGAAGACTTACTGATAACCATTAGAATTTGTGCTCCTTGGCATTGCTCTGGAAAAAAAAAAAAAAGTTTATGATAAATCGACCCACTGAATTGTCCTTCATTTTATTGCTCCAGGAGCTCTGCGTGTATTTACGATGGTGTGAGTATGTGTGTGTGTGTGTGTGTGTGTGTGATGACCTCTCCCGGGAACGAATGATTCCGTGGATTAGTGTGTTTTTCAGAATTGCTCAAAGGGTTAATTTGGGCAAACATGAAACAAACTCTTACATGGCTTGTAACTATCTTCTTAAGACACTGAATTATTTTTCTTATTTTTATCTGTTCCCCTATTTTCAACTAGCATCTCCAAAGAGCAAAGAGTGATCAAGACCGGACATTAAATAATTAAATTTTTGCTTAAACTCAGAAATAGAAGGTATGAGGTCTGATGTGTGGGACACACACACACACACACACACACACACACACACACACACCATTCAGCTTCCCAAGGAGGTTCTAGCTTCCAATATTATCAGCACCTGGCAGGATGAGCCTATTTTATGTAAATGGATTCATTATTATTAATTTCAGCTGGTGCTGAACGATTTATGAACTGCTTTTCGAATGTAGAAAAGTGGTTCATGAATCAGAAGGAAAAATGTTCCCCAAAACCTGCATCGATAAATAACGACTTTTATTCATGGATCCCGCCCGTGGTGTCTTTTATCTTTAGCCAGGATGGCATGAAATTACCAGATCACTGCAGGGGTGGGGGTCGGGGACGAACAAGGAAGCAAGGGTCGAAAAATTGGAGAGGTGGTTCCCGAGGCAGCGCCATGGGGCAGCTAGTGGGACTGTCAGGGATGAGGCTCCTGGGGCAGCTCCTCCCTGGGGCTGCCTCCGCCTCTCCCCTTGCTCTCATTCCCCTGGAAATATGCGTGGGATTAAAACAGCGTCACACTCTTCCCATGGCAAACGGGGGAGCTGGCCTCCAGGGTCTTTTTTAAAAAAATCTTCATTTGATCCGTTGGACCACAGCAGAAAGCTGTGCAAACCTGAGTGTCAGAGAAAGCAGCCAAGTGCAAGCCTTTTGTCTGGAGAGACTTCTAGCTGCTTTGGACCAGCAAGGCAAGGACTGGAGTTGGGGACTGTTCAATAAATACTACCCGATGTCGTAGGCTCCAAACTCAGTGGCAACAGGAGATTTTGGCATCAATTTTTCGATATTATTTCCAGGTTCTTCCAATTAGAAAAGACCTTCAACTCTGTAATACCCTGGATCGGGAAAAAAGAATATATATATTCTTTATGCATATATATATATGCATTTTTTTTTTGGCTCTTGGGCAGCACTTGCAGCACATGGAAGTTCCCAGGCTAGGCAGCTACAGAATCAGAGCTACAGTTGCCGCCTACACCACAGCCACAGCAACATAGGATCGAAGCAAGCCACATCTGCAACCTACACCACGGCTCACAGCAACACCCAATCCTTAACCCACTGATCGAGGCTAGGGATTGAACCCACATCCTCATGGATCCTAGTTAGGTTCGTTACCACTGAACTGTGACAGGAACTCTAAGAATGGATATATTTATGTGTATGACTGATTAGCATTGCTACACACCTGAAACGAATACAACATTGTAAGTCAACGATACTTAAATAAACTTGAATTTAAAAAATAAGAAAATAGAAGACCTTCGATCCTGCTGAACTGTTGCCTTAGATATTTCATGTTTGATAATCTGATGGGCAAGGCTTTCCGAGCATCAGAAGAGAGGAATCTGAGGCTGTACCTGGAGCCCTGAGACCTCTTTCACCAAGAGGGGCGTCCCCTGCATTGCATCCAGGTGGGACTGCAGCTAGCAAGTCCTCCCAGCATGCAGGAAGGGTCCCCTGGCTGTCTGCACCACTCTCCAGAGGAAGGAAAGCTCGCTATAGGTCCTCTGGAGCAGCCCGAAACTACTGGGGGATCCAGTAGTTGGACTGGTGCCAGTGGGCACCCACGTGGGAAGTACGGGGACCGGAGAGAGAAAAACAAAGAGGGAAGGAGTGGGCCCACCCCACCTGCCAGTTCACGCACTCAGCTCTTCCCAGAAACAAGCAGGAAACAGGACCGCGAATCTGCAGTCCCTTCTGGGTCTCCTCCCGACACGTCTCTCCTTGGGTGGCCATCTCATGGTGTGTGATTCTGGGGCTTTAAAATATTCATTTTTAATACAACTACTTAATCTCGTGCTCCATGGCAGAAACAGAGCTCTGCTTCAGCACCAGAAGATAAATTGGAGAAAAAGGGTTGTTGGAGATGTGAAAGCTCCCAGAGCCATTTCTGAAGGGATGTCCCACCAGCCAGAAAAGATGCAGCCTCTCAGCGTCACCTGTTTGGATGGTTTTCTAGATGAAGAAACTCCGACCTCTTGATCCTGCTGTGAAGAATCCAGAAAAGTGCCTTAAAGGCAAATCAAGAAAGCAATAGTTTTATTCTCTTTTGCTTGGTTTTTAGTTCATCGGCGCACCATTTCTGGGCCATAAATGAATACTACTCTCCTTATATAAAGGAAGAGATGCCAAAATACAAAGAAGAGAATTATCCTACAATGATGTGACAGAAAGTTGGGACTGAGTCAAGAATGAAAACTTTCTGTTTCTGAATCGTCCTCCCAGAAATGTGTCCACTCAGTCATGGAGCATCTTCTGTGTCCCAGCACCACACGGGGCCACAGCAAGAGAGCCACCAGGCAGCCTGAAAAAGTCCCTGCTGAGTTCCCGTTGTGGCTCAGTGGGTTAAGGACCCAATACTGTCTGTGTGAGGATGTGGGTTTGATCCCTGGCCTCTCTCAGTGGGTTAAAGGATCCAGTGTTGCCGTGGCTGTGGTGTAGGCCCACAGCTGCAGCTCTGATTCCATCCCTGGCCTGGGAACTTCCATGCAGTACTGGGGAGGCCCTAAAAAAAAAAAAGAAAGAAAGAAAAAAAAAAAACCAGCTTGTCCCCCAAGGAGTTTACATTCCAGGGGGAGGAGATGACAGTAATGAAAGGCCATAATGAAATAAAACTGGATGATGAGGAGGTGGGTGTTTCTCTAGAAGATGGCATAGTTAGGAAAGGGGACTCTGAGGAGCAGAGAGCCAATGGAAAAGATAAAGGATGCAGCAATGGGAAAAGCTGAGAAAGAACCCAAACCACAGGGCCAGGGTGGACGTGAGCATGGCACGTTCAAGGAGCAGGCAGACCAACCTGGCATGTCAGGGAGAAAGGCAGGAAGAGGTACGTTTAGAAGAGCAAACTGAGGAGTTCCCGTCATGGCTCAGCGGTTAACAAATCTGACTAGGAAGCATGAGGTTGCGGGTTCGATCCCTTCCCTTGCTCAGTGGGTTGGGGATCCGGCGTTGCCCTGAGCTGTGGTGTAGGTTGCAGACGCGGCTCGGATCCCACCTTGCTGTGGCTCTGGCGTAGGCTGGTGGCTACAGCTCCGATTGGACCCCTAGGCTGGGAACCTCCATATGTTGCGGGAGCGGCCCAAGAAATAGCAAAAAGACCAAAAAAAAAAAAAAAAAGCAAATCAAGCCCTCTCCTGCAGAACCCAATGGTAAGGCATTTGAATTTGATTCTATGTGCCATGGGATTCTTTGTGAGATGAGTAACGAGGAAGACTAATTTCAATTACTTTATACTACCAAAGAGCTCCACTGGAAAAAAAAATGCTTAAAACAAAAAGAAAGAAAGAAAGAAACATATCTTCTGCACCTATTGGCAAACCTCGTTCTCAAGGAGGCAAGAGTGGATTGGCTGCACTGGGATCTGCGTAAATTACCCCTTGCCCACAGAGGTTTCCTCTGCTCTGGTGCCTCCAACCTAAGCCAAACCTCTTTGCTGCTCAGGATACCAAAGGTTGTCCAACTCTGAACAAGTAGGGGTTGAAAGAAAAGGCACTTGGGGATTAAATATATGCTTCCATCAGTTGAACTTTTATACAGATTGACTGCAGTGAAAAATTAGAGCTTTGTGTAATCCAATAGAGTAAAATCAAATGCCCCAAATAAATAAATAGTTGTCTTTTTTTATGAGCTTTCCATCACCCCTGGATCCATTTGTAAGTTGCATTGTGTCACCTCTCTTCATTGGCAGTGTTGCCTCTGAAAACTCTTCTGTTTATTTGAGCTCAGCAATTAGGCTTAAATGTACCCACATATATCCTTCTACAGTGTCTGTTTTTTCTGTCTCCCAAAGACATAGTGACTACTCCTTTTATGGGAAACCAGTTATTAATCCAGTAAGTCTGCATGAATCAATATCTTTGTGAAATGACACCGTGTTCAAGTTATTTTATGTTATGTTGATGGTTAGCTAATTTTGGAGGGGAGACATTTCTTCGAGAAACAGACATAGCATAATTTAGTGGTGAAAACGTCAATCACTGTAGGTCGTATGTCTTTGTCCAGGCAGAAGAGGGCAGATTTATTGAAGGAAAGGCAGCCATATATTCCTTGCCGCACTCTGACCCAAAACATCCATTTTGCTTATAATTTTGTTTGGCAAAATGACATCAACTGCAATCACGAACAAAAAGACCATGCCAAAAGCCATCGTTCTTGGGTTTGGATTCAACAGCCTTACGGCAGGGCAATACGGTGACAGCTTCAACAAGGCGGCGACACGTGGGTGCTCTTCTCAGCTCACAAATCTGCAAAGGAAAATCTGCGTAGTACTCAGCCAGTGTGCAAAATTTAGTCTGGGAAATACACTTCAGAGTCGCTGCTTTTTCCTAAACTCTAACAGCCCACAGAGAAGGGGGTTGCCTTTGGGTTCTCCATCTAGCCCCAAGAGAGCTTCTTTCCCAAGTCAGGGCTCTTTCTCCATGTTCCCCTGCTGTCCCACTGGTGTTTTAGGAAGAAAAAAAAAAAGGCATGGGAAGCAGAAAAGGGTAATCTAACGGGCACAGGAGGTGAGCGACAAAGGACAATAAGAGTCTCCATCGTGATGATAACCACGGACAAGGCTGGACCAAGAAAATTGATAAGCAATTTTAAGATCAAGAGGCATTTGGGGACTGATGTAGCCAAAGGGTTTTTTTTTTACTGAATTACAGGTAAAATGGTCATTGGGAACATCTTTTCATCCCCGAGGAAAACAGCTCAGCCCTGAGCTAAGTGCTCACTTAGCATAATGAGGAATTTCTCTTCTAAACCAAGAATCCGCATCGACATCAAGAGGGGACTCATAGAGGCGGTTGGGGTGCCTGGTTCCATGAATGCCCCCGATGTGTCAGACTTTCCAGGGTCCAGACCCTCCCGCGTTGACTCTGGGCTTGACCACGTTCCTTGCCCTGGCTAACTGCTCACCAGCAACCAGGAAGCAAGCACAGGACTGCACACGGGGGCCGCCCTGTTGGACCCCTGTCGCTTATGAAATTATAACAATGATGGATACCATTTATGCACTACTTTTACAAAGCTCAAACAATTTACACGTATTAGTTATCCTTCCACAGTCCTCGGGATCAAGAGTGTTATAATGCCCCTTTCACAGATGAGGAAACTAAGGTACAAAGGTTCCAAAAAGCAAGGGCCTTGCTCAGCGATACAACTGAGAAATGATGGAGCAGACGTGGACAAAGCTGGATGGGATTGGAGTCATAACAAGTCTGGCTCAGAACGAGGAGTGACCTGTGCATCAACCATTCTAACCTCACTTTCCCCCGGCAACTCTCCTGCCCTGCTACCCAAACAGGTGTGAAAATTTCATTGCTCATAAGCCAGGAAAACTGGAAGAGTTTCACTCTTTCTGAACTCTGGTCCTTTCCCCCAGGCTCTCCGTTTCCATGGGGCTTATTCACAGGCTCCAAAAGAGCAGGTGACCACAGACAGCATCCATGACAAAGGAAACTTTAAGGATGGGTGGGCTGACGTGCCTGCCAAAGACACAGAGATGGAGATTTAAGAGCTCTTGTCTGGGAGTTTCCGTTGTGGCTCAGTGGGTTGAAAATCCAACATAATGTCCATGAGGAGGTGGGTTCGATCCCTGGTCTTGCTCAGTGGGTTAAGGATCCAGTGCTGCTGAAAGCTGAGGCATAGGTTGCAGACATGGCTTGGGTCAAGCATGGCTGTGGCTATGGTGTGGGCAGGCAGCTGTAGCTCTGATTCCACCCCTAGCCTGGAACTTCCATATGCCAGCAGGTGTGGCCCTAAAAAGAAAAATAAAAAGTAAAAAAAGAGCTCTCGGGTTTGGGGTTGGAAGATGCCAACTATTACATTTAGAATGAATAAGCAGTGACGTTCTACTGTACAGCACAGGGAACTCTATCCAATCTCTTGGGGTAGAACATGATGGAAGATAATATGAGAAAATAATGTGTATATATATATATATATATGACCAGGTTACTCTGTGGTACAGCAGAAATTAGCACAACACTGTAAATCAACTCAACTCTAATAAAAATCAAATTTAAAAAAGAGCTCCTGTCTGAGAGTTCTGAGGGGTCTTGGGGCCCCTCGTGGCCTCTCTGCCCCCAGAGCAGACAGCTGCTCCTGGAACTGTGATCTCACAGGGACACTGAGGCTTCAGATGCACCATTGCACCCCAGATGGGGGTGTTCCCTCCAGCACCTCCTAGTGCAAGTCCCATGTCACCACACCCACACTTTGTAAAAGTACTCATCGCCTGGGGGACTCCAGGAATCAGGAAGGGCGCCAGGAGAAGAGGAGACACCGAGAAAGGAGACCCCCCTCTCCAAGATCCTGGAAATAAAATCAGGGAGGTGCTGGGGTCGGGGGGCAGGGGGAGAGGTCAAAGGCAAAGCCTGAGTTTTAATCTGCTGCTGTCCCTGCCTGGTGGTCCTGAAGAAAGGTCTCCCAGCCCAGCATCTACAGCAGGACACACACCAGCTCCCTCTGTCCAGAGGAGAGAATGAGGGGCAGAGCTGCAGTGTCACGCTTCCTCTTTGGGTCCAGTGGAGCTAAGCCCAGCTGTGTGTGTGGCAGGCACTCACAGTGGGTGAGGGGCTGCCTGGAGGGTGGGGTGGAAGGCAGGTTAGCACCTGAGCTGCCCTCTGACCCAAAGGGTAGGATGGGGCTGGGGCACATCTGAGCCTCCAACTCAACCTTAACCATGGTGCCACTTTCTTGCCAACACAGGTCTCCGTGAACTCTAAGCACTGACAGTATCCATCCCACAAGAGATACTGAAATCAAATGTCACCTACTGGAGACAAAGCCTCTGCTGATGACATTTAGTGATCACAGCACAGGGAATTCCAGGGGGAGGGATGAGCTCACAGAGAGATGGGGGGAGGGGAGAGAACCTTGGGCCACCTCCTCTCTCCTGTCTGATTTTATTCTTTTTCTTTTTAGGTCCACAGTGTGGCCTGTGGGCATATGGAAGTTCTCAGGCTGGGGGTCAAACTAGAGCTGCAGCTGCTGGCCTACACCACAGCCACAGCAATGCCAGCTCTGAGCCCTGTCTGCAGCCTACACCACACCTCACGGCAATGCCGGATCCTTAACCCACTGAGCAAAGCCAGGGATCGAACCTGCATCCTCATGGATCCTGGTCAGGTTCATTTCTGATGTGCCACAATGGGAACTCCCTCCTGTCTGATTTTGCCATCTGTGGACCAGGACATCTTTAGCCCAACGAGTCCAGGGCCCACGGTATAAGCACTGGGCCCAAAGCAAAGTCACAAATAAAATGCATCTGCAGGGCTCCATCGTCTCACAAGGCTGAGCATCCCTCAGAAGTCCTGACTCCTTCCATCAATGACTTTCATCCCCTGGAGAGACATGCATCCCCAGGGCGGGAGTAAGAAGCTCCCCCAACCAGCTGGCACAGAAGCCATCTTCCTACCCATCACCTAGAGGCATTTAAAGACATTCACGGGTTCAAGGCATCTCTGACCTCCAGCACTGAGTCCTTGGCCCCAGCAGCTGGCGGGGGAGGGGGGAGGGTTCCGTACTAGGTGTTTCCTAGTTTCTCAAAGACACTCAGAAAGCCCAGAGGTGGGGGACCTGATGTCTCTCAGGAAGGCTTGTCCAGGCTCTTCGATGCCAGGAAGGGGCTCCTCTGACGGTAGAGCAGACAGCGGAGTCTTGCGGGCATCCATCTCAAGGCCATTCGGACACCCCTCCTTTCTTTCCTGTCTTTGGGTTTCTTTCCTGGAATGCTCTCCATCCCAGGCAGGAAAACCATTTCCCTGCAAAATAGAAAATCTATTGCTGAGCACGGCAATGAGAATTAACCTTGATTACCGCGGTAATTTACTAATCAAAACTGGGGACCTGCTAATCAAGCTGGAATTGCCAGCTGCTTGATTTTTTATAGTAACATCACCAAAATTGAGCATTTGGTAAACAAGGGGTGTTGGGTGTGGTGGTGGGGGCTGCAAGAAGGTGAGGGCGGGCCAGGCTGGAAGGAGGTTGGCTTTGTCTCCACTGACCAGTTTTCAGCAGGTGTGGCAGAAACGGATAGATGGAAACGCCAAAACGTCTCCTGGATGGGGCAGGTCGGCCCCGTGAAATGCACACACAAAGGGGGGAGGTGGGGCCAAAATCAGATTTTTCGCCGCTGTCCTAAAGGTTGCATTCTGCTGGAAGTCAGCCCTTAAATAGGGACACCGGGTGAGTATTTATGTGGGGTGTCATCCCAGAAAATACAGTGGGGAAGCAGGAATGTGAGGCCTCCGAGGGCTAAGGTGATGCAGGAAGCCTCCCTGAGCAGGTTGCTGCCGTGGGCTACCGGCCTCGCACCTGCTGAGACAGACTGGGATGCTGTGTGATGAGCCATAGATTGGTCCCACCTAACAGCCAAGGGCTGTTCCTGGAGGGTGTGAGCGCCCCCGCATTCTGGGCTGCCTCCCCTGCAGGCCAGGCAGGCTTCCTTGGTGGGAGGAGCTGGCAGTAGGAATGTCTCATGTGAGCCTCCTTGAGGGTGTGGAAGAGATATAAACAGGGCTCCCACGTGGCTTGCACCACGTGGCTCTTCCTCGACCTTCACCCCCATAGGAGACCTTGACCTCTCTGAAATGCACCCTCTGGAACGAGGGCCCCAATCTCCTGCACCCGTCTGTGCTCATGCACGGCCGCTCACTCTGTCAAGGATGCAGAGACAGGGTCAGCTAAGGAGCTTCCCCAGAGCCGAGGGACCTGTGTGTGCCCAGAGCACCTTTCCTTTCTGCCTGAATAGCACCTGCCACGCTGTGCTCTTCAGTTTCTATCCCTGCCCTCTCCTGCTAGATGGAAGACTGGATTGAGTTCTTCTCTGCATCCTGCAATTCTAGGAGAATCCCTGGCACACAGCGGGTTCTCAATAAATCCCCAGGGATCAGTCAAAGGATGAATGAGGCTGCTGAAAGGTACATCAGAACGTCCCTGCCCTGGGGCAGCCTCCGTGGTTGCAAAAGCCCTTTCTCGTGAGTAATGCACCCCACCTTCCCATGCCTCCCCAGATGGAAAGACAGGCGTGGTTATAATGCCCCGCACACAATGGAGGAAAGAGGAAACCTGGCCTCGGTTGAGGTTCAGCTACGTGGGACACCTACTCCGTGGCCTCGAAATTCCTGGAAGCGAAGCCAAGAACAGGATAGAGATGTTTGGACTCTGTGCCCCGGATGCTGCCTGGACCCCAGAGCATCCTCCCCTATGTGACTCCCACCTGAGACTCCTGACTCTGAGGACCACCCGGAACTCTGACCTCTCTGCCCCCCACCAATGGATTGATGAGCACAGCAGTTAAGGGTGTGGACGTCAGAGTTTGTCCTGACCCATCCTGTATCCTACACCCTCAGATAAGTATTTAGGAATTAACAATGGGGATCAAGGACACTTGTATTTAGCACCTCTCCCTGAAAGCCCTGCTTCTGGCTGCTGTGCAGGAGATGGGCTGAAGGGGGTGATGCTGGTGGTGAGAAAGTCTATCCAGGGACCCAGCTCTGCAGAGAGGATGACAACGTAGATCCAGGAAAGAGGTGGTGGACACAAGGAAGGTCACGGAAGGATGCCTCCTCGCTTGTCTCTGCCCTTAGACTTGCCTTGAGAATGAGTAAGGCTGCCTTTCGTCTTAGCCTTGAGAAAGGAGATAGAGAAGGGTTTTCACCCGGGGATGGAAAACAAAGCATCCCTGAGAGTCAGAGAGCAGAGCTTCCCCCAGGATCTGGGCCTGGAGGAGAGACTGGAAGGAGGACCAGCCAGCAGAGAAGAGCCTTGTCCTGGGGTGTGAGAACTGGTGACTGCCATCTTTAATGCAGCCATGGTGGCGGAGGAAGACCAGAAAAGTCTGACCAGCCCTCCAAGCAGAAGCCACATCTGAGGGATTTGAGGGAGGTCTCTCTGCCTCAAGTGCATTTAGAGTCTGGAAAAACTCAGAAACCCCTCTGAGCAGTAGGAATGTCTCATATGAGCATCCTTGAGTTCATGATCACGGGCTCCTGATGCCATGGAGATAATGATAGAGCCTCGCCATTCAGTGCCACAGACGAGGAGGGCAGGGGGTCCAGGAGATGTTCCTTCTGCTGTTCACAGTCTGCTCCGAGGTGCCAGCGATGGGAGACACCTTCCCAGGAGCCTCCAAAAGCCTCAGCAATGCAAATATTGGTACTCTGTTCTCTGCCTCCCATGCATCTCCATCTCCATGCACATGACTTTGAGCAGGATCAGAGAGGAAGGTGACAGATCGTCCTTCCTGAGCAATCAGCTTCCTACAGAGCTCAGTAACAATGTGGTCAGTGGGCACCAAGGGGAAGGTGTCCCAAGGCTGCTGTGGGTCCAGGGACATGCAGCATATCCATCTGGCTGGCCTCACCCAGCCACCCTCCTTGTACTGCGTGTGGCCCAGGAACCAGAGCTTTAGTCAAACGGACTTAATCATTCAAAGAACGCATGAATACGTTCTTACTTAAAAACTTCAAACTTACGCAGAAAACGAAAGTCTTCTTTGACCCTTCTCATTCTAATCCCTCCCACATAGTATCATAATTATCCACAGGTAGAAAGGCTTTTCCTTTGTATTCAGAGAGGACAGGTCTGGTGCCGATGGGTAGGGAGGTGTTCTTGCCATCCTCATACTCCCCATAAATAGAATCAGATGCTTCTCTACTGCCCAGAGGTGGGTCTGCTAACACTCTATTTACCCATTTGCCTGGTGATAGCCAGTTTGGTTAAGATTGGTGGCCTTTGCTATGGCGGCAGCAAGTTACTCTAAGCAATAAGCTTTCTGTGTGCTCCTGGAGCAAAGTTTTACCCCAATGTCCACCCAGAGGCAGCGACACTGGAAGGGCAGAAGATCTGCACATCTTTATTACTCATCCCAGGGATTGCCAATTTTTTCCCCTAAGGGTTTGCAAGATGCATACGCCCCCACAGTTCCCACATGCTCCCAGCCTTTCATGTCCTCCATTTCAAAAGTTTTGCCAATTTGGTGCTGTTTCATTCTGCCTGTCATGGACAACTGGTGAAACTGAGCCGCTCTTGGTTTTGGCCATTGGATTTCATCTAAGACATCCTAGTCTTGCCCATTTTTCTGCTGAGAGGTATGTCTCTGTCGTATTTATTGTAGTTATTTCTGGATTGAGATACCCACATATATTCTGCATACTCATGCTCTTCCTTGTGTTAGATGCTCCGAGCCATGGAGAACTTTTCCTCTTCCTCCAACTATTCCCCCGCTCCCTTTCTCTGTCCTTTTGGCTTCTTGGGCAAATCCAGGTATGGAGAAAATATCTTTATACGTGGCCCATTCTGGAGACTTCTTCCCCACATCACCTCTGCAAAGTAAAAAGCCCCAAGCGGACACTGGCTGCTAAAGGCAATAAGCAGCTCTCATCATCTGCGTTATGATTAATAAAAGCCATGGATTCTGATTATTCTAAAGGATCAGGATGTCACATGATTTGCACATGCTCACATCTCTTCTCTGGGGGGGGGGGGTGGAAGCCACCACAAATTAACCAGGGAAGCCCTTCTCCCTGAATCTAGGTATGATCTCGGAATCCTTCCTAAGAGTAGCGGCCAGCAGACTCCGTTGGAGTTGGCGTGTAAGAAAATCTATATACTGTCACTGCCCCGGCGTAATCAAGTGTGTTTTAATCATCCCAGTCAACAGGGGATTCAAAGTCTCTCCACCTCACAATGATTATCTTATCAGAGTTTTCATTAAAAAAAGAAAACCCCGGCTAATTGGTTTGACCTCACCATTTAGGAAAATGATAATAATAACAAGCTCACATTTATTGAGTGGTTACTATGTGCCAGACACGGTGTCAAATGCTTTACACGTATTTTCTCATTGAATCTGACAGCAGCTACTTAAGCGGAAGAGTGTCATGTCACAGGATAGAGGCAAAGTGGTCCCTCTGTTGCTCTTGATTTGACCCTTCCCGCTCCCCAGATGTGTGCTGAAAATCACCAGCTGTCCTTTCTGCCCGAACCACGATTATTTAGCAAGTTTTTCTCTTCTGAGATGTTCGGAAACTTCCTGGAGCACAGTGAGGTTTCTTGCCTTCGTGGATCTGGAATGTAGACCTCAGCTCAGCAGGAAAATGTTAGAATGAGATTTCCCAGGATAGTGGTGCCCACGTTTAGCAGGTGCTGATGGCACCCTGCCAGACCTGCCTGTAACATGCTTGGCTCCCATTTCAGGCTTCTGTATCAGGGGTAACAGGTGTGTGCACCTCCTAAGAACGGTCCTCTGCCCTGGGGAGTCACCTTACCTGGGAATACCCAGGAGGCAGCCCAAATAATGGCAGACTAAAACAGGAATCTAAAAGCCCCGACCCCTTGCCTCAATGTGGGACAACTTTTGGTGCCATTAATACTCCAGAACTTCCTGTGGACCCGAAAGTAGATGCCAGCTGAACTGGTATCTTTGTCTGGCTTCTTCCCCTGTCCTGCCCCACTTCCACGACGCCTAACAGGTTTCCTGGGAGAGCATGAAATCTTTGCCTGAATGATCGAGGCACACTTGGTTCCAGAGTTGAAATTTCTGCATCTCTTTGCTTTAGAAATGATTGGGCTTTATTTAGTTATAAATTACCCAGCTAACCATCGCCACTCTCTCTTTTTGCACATGTGAACACACCCTTGATGATAAGAAACCTCTTGTATTCCTTCATGCTTAGCTGTCCTATTAAAATAGGAGGCCAAAGACATCAGACCTTTTTTTTTTTTTTTTTTAAAGGGCTGCACCTGCAGCCTCTGGAAGTTCCTAGGCTAAGGGTCTAATCAAAGCTGCACCGGAGGCCTAGGCCACAGCCACAGCTGCGCGAGATCCGAGCCACATCTGCAACCTTTACCACAGCTTGTGGCAACACCAGATCCTTAAACCACTGAGTGAGGCCAGATCCAACCTGCATCCTTATGGATACTAGTCAGGTTCTTAACCTGCTGAGCCACCAGGGGAACTCTGGGTGCAATTTGTTGTTTGCTTGTATTTTGCTATGGAAAAACCAAGTCACAGAGAGGGTCTCTTGCCTGTGAAGTCTCCATGTGGCAAATACCATGGGTCACTGGGTGGCTGGGTAGAATATCCATTCCTCTCAAGCTGCTCTGAGCCTCCGTCTAGAACCTTCCTCACCACCCCCTCACCTCTCTGGGTCAGAAGTCAGGGCCTGTCCTAACACAGCACCAGTGAGAACCACCCATCTCAGTTTGGTCAAAATCATGGGAATTTTCTGGATTCTGTTCCTTTTGCAGGGGCTTCAAGTTCATACATCCAAGGGGCCCGCCTCCTTCTCACCTTGCCAGCTGCATGGTGGTCGAGGCTTTATTTAATTCTCCCTGGAAGACTGAAGAGCCTGCCACATGACACCAGGACAGAGCTTCTGGACAACCAGTCCTCTCCTTACCCCCGAGCTTGAGGACAGGTGCCTTTTTTAGAATTTCCTTTGGAGGCGCCAAACCAGCTCGAGGCTTCCAGATGGAACGTCATAGTGAGAGAGGAACAGTAACTATTTCAACCTGAGGTCCCCCCTTCTCCTTTGCTTCTATCATTGAGGTGGTGGGTGATGCTCCAGGGGAGGACGCGTGGACCCTTTGCCCTCAGGAGGGTCCCTGGAGGCTAGAACAGGATGGCAGCGCGGAGGAGGGCAGAATACACAGCGAGTTTCCGTGTTGCTGCAAGGTGATTTCCAAGTTCACAGCCGTTTATTCCACGATCAAGAGCAATCTGCCTCACTTTGCCAGATCACCCCGTGGTCCTTTGCCCGTTACATCAAGGAACGGGAGACAGCCACGCATGGCATTACGACGTCACAAATCAATTTTATTGAAAACGTATTAGATTTCAGTAAAACTGAAGGCTCAGACACCAGCCGAGAGAAAGCCAGGGGAGAGGAGACAGCGCACCAGGATTTACTTCTGAGTGCTACAAAATATGGAACTAAAAATAACATTAAAGATGAAATTTGTAATGAATCTCAAGCTGCTGAATTCCCCAAGGCTGGGTCTGCCAAAGGCTTTGCAGCCATCCTCTGTTCTTTCCTGTCTTTATTTAAATATTTTATACAGTTGTCTATGTTCGTGTGCCGTGTGAACTGTCATTTATATTTCAGTCCACTCGAAAATGGATCTTAGGCTGCATCAAGCTGCGCGCCGTGCGGAGTGGGTCTGGTTGGAGAGGTGGTGAGGCCCGGGGAGGCAAAATGAAGACGGATGTTTAATGTACTGTTGGTGTACTTATATTTGGCTGTCACGGTTTCTGCCTTAAACCTGATTTGGAATTCTATGGGTTTCGTGACATTATGATAAGAAGCGATGTGCCTTAGACTCCCATTTAGCAGGGACCCTGATGGGCGTTTGAGTGAAAGAGAGCGGTCGGCGGGAGCGGGGTGGGATTCGGACCCCGCGGCTTAATGCTCGGCGGAGACCTTGCTCGGTCTGGAGCCGTAGTATTTCATGCTTTTCTATACATTAGACTTTGCCGAAGTGAACTTTTGGAAGAATAAAACATCTCCAAGATAAATTCAATTTTCCCTAGTGTTGAACGCCAACTTTCGATGTCACTTAATGATTTACTCGCGTTTGGGTGAAAGAGTGCATTTTCCTGGTCTGCAGGCTGAGGGGGAGGATTGAGAATAAATGGGGAGGCTGCAGAAGAAAGTAAAGGAAGGCAAAGTGAGGGTGGAAACTCTTGGAAGGCCCTCTGGGACTCATCACACGAAACCCTCTGTGTGTGTGTGAGTGTGTGTGTGTTTGTCCCCCATGAAGCTTCTCGTTTGGTTCTGCAGAGGGGCTGGGGTGCCCGGAGTATCTGATCACTGAGCCACCCAGTCTGGCTGATGGAAACACGTAGGGACCAGGCTCTGGGCAGCCCGCTTTCTTTACCTGGCTGCTGGCCAAGTGCCGCCTGGACCCAGCCGTCAGCCTCCCCAGGCAGTGCCCTTCCCTGCAGCCTGGGGTACGGCAGATAGCTTTGTCTTTCCCAGTAGAAAGTTTCCCGCTGCATCCTGCTCTCGGCACATCACCTTTCCCCTGGCACATCCCTGGACCAACCTCCAGCACCATCACTTTCCAAGGGGCTCCTCTAGGGCTCAGGACTCTGTGACACCTGCTGGCTGCTGGGATCTGCAGGGTGTCTCCTAAGGACATATAAAACATGGTGGGGACATACTTACAAATGTGTAGAGGCCATGGCAGGCCACCATACTGGCTTTTTTTTCTAGGACAAACAGAAGTATACTTATCTCAGCACATGCTGGCAAGAGCGAGGGCTCTTCCTCTCGGGCGTCCCTTCTCTCTGTTGCCACGTGCCGCTTCTCCCATGTGACTGTGTAGGATCCAGCAAACACCACAGTGCTTAATGATTTACTCGAGTTTGGGTGACAGAGTGCATTTTCCTGGTTGGCCTGGCTTCCACCCTTATGCCCTGTTATATGTGTGTGACCATGGGGAACGGCCAGCCTTGCTGGAGGGAGTCAACGCTGGTCCTCCGTATGTCCGCATCCTCACCCTCAGCATCTGGGCACGTCCTTGTCTGGAGAAGAAGGTCTGTGCGATGTAATTAACATCGTCACATTGTACATCCTCCTTTAATCTCAAGGAGGTCCCATCCTGGCTCAGTGGAAACACATCTGACTAGCACCCATGAGGACGCAGGTTCGATCCCTGCCCTTCCTCAGTGGGTTTAAGGACCCAGAATTGCTGTGAGCTATGGTGTAGGTCACAGACTGGCAGCTACAGCTCTGATGCGACCCCTAGCCTGGGAACATTCATATGCCGTGGGTGCGGCCCTAAAAAGACACACACACACACACACAAAACTCAAGATGAGTGATAGAACATGATGGAAGATAATATGAGAAAAGGAATGTATATATATATATATATATATATATATATATATATATATATATATAAATGTATGTATGTGTGTATGTATGACTGGGTCACTTTGCTGTACAGCAGAAATTGACACAATCCTGTAAATCGAATATACTTGAATACAACATTTTTTAAAAAGTAAAATGAAGCAAAGATCAAGATGTGCTCACCGTGGATTATCTGGGTGGGCCCTAAATCCCATGACAAGTGTCCTTACATGAGATGGAAGAGGCGGGGGCGGTGTGAAGACAGAGGCAGAGACAGGAGCAATGTAACCACAAGTCAAAGGAATGCCTGGAACCCCTGGGAAGGCCAGGAGCTGATTTTCTCCAAGTACTTTTAGGGGGGCGCATGGCCTGATTTCACGATGTCTTGATTTCAGGCTTCTGACTTCCAGAACTTGGGGAGAATACATTTCAGTTGTTTCATGCTGGCCAATTTGCGGTCACTGTTATGACAACCCTAGCAAACAAAGGCACCCTCTGACCTCAGGGTCCCCATCTCAGGGGGACTGGTGTTGTGCCTAAGAGACTTTTTTTTTTTTTTTGCCATTTCTTGGGCTGCTCCTGTGGCATATGGAGGTTCCCAGGCTAGGGGTTGAATCAGAGCTGCAGCCGCCAGCCTACAGCACAGCCACAACAATGTGGGATCCCAGTCGCATCTGCAAGCTACACTACTGTTCAGGGCAATGCTGGATCCTTAACCCACTGAGCAAGGTGAGGGATCAAACCCACAACCTCATGGTTCCTAGTGGGATTCATTAACCACTGAGCCACCACGGGAACTCCCTAAGAGACTTTTGAGGGAGCGGCTATGTCAAGGTGAGAGAAATGTACCCGAGAGCTGGCACTGCTGACCTTCACAAGGTCACTGCCTGCTCTGGCTTCATGTATTCTTCCTCCAGGACCCACATGTGCTGGAACGATTTTCCTGGCCTTGCTCCTTTCCTCTGTGGCAGGAACCCTGTCCCACCTTCAAATGGCCTGTTCTACTGGGCCATTCAGGACATTCAGAGATGGCTCCCTCCTGAGAGGGGCAACCTGACCTCAGGGTCAGCAGGATCCAGCCCCAGCCCCTGCTGGACCTCAGAGAGTCAGAAGAGCAGCTGTCCCTCCAGCCAGGGCCCTGGGGCCTCCATCCAGCCCATGCCTGGGGCTGTGCTGGTCACAGAGGCTCACACAGCAACAGCTGTGGTCCAAGCTCTTTGGCTGCAAGTAAGAGAGGCCGTTCATTCTGTCTCAAGCAACTGAGTGATCTCTGTCCTTAGGGAGCAGAGACCAGTGAAGGAACCCAGGGCGGGAAGGATATGTCCTTGGAACAGGGGACACTGCCAGACCCCAAGCTGGCATCTGCTCCCACGCTGCTTCCTTCTGTCTCCCTCTGCAGCCCAGCTCTTGATGCTACTTTAGGACTGAAAATAGAAATCCATGGGTCCCAAGCCCCTGTCCCTGGCACATTGATGGGAGGAGGCTGGATCCCAGGGCCTCCCCACCCTAACTCCCTGCAAGGAGAAGATGACCCGCACAGCCTGGGGCAGCCGTCCAGTCTAGCTCCAATCCACAAGACAATGGTTGAAAGGCCGTAGAGCTCAACACCGAGTTTCAGTCTCGGTAACTGGTCAGTTCTCAGGCACAGGGTGGACAGGTTAGGCAGAATCCCTTCCTTCCCCCCAAACTGTAACCAACACCGCTCATCCCGTCAGACCCGGGCTGTAAAACCAGATGACGTTCTTAGTGGGGCTGGAGGGCTGGGGAGCGGGATCAAGACTGGCTGGGTCTCTACCCACGTTGGCCCCTGTAGCCTGCTTCTCTGCAGGGACTTGATAAGCAGGGCTCTGTGGTTGGAGATGGAAAGGAAGCGCTGGATTAAAACTGCAGCCAATGCGGAGCTCCCACTGTGGCTCAGTGGTAATGAACCTGACTGGGATCCATGAGGACCTGGGTTCGATTCCTGGCCACGCTCAGTGGGTTAAGGATCTGGTGTTGCCATGAGCTGTGGTGTAGGTCGCAGATGTGGCTCAGATCCCATGTGGCTGTGGCTGTGGCGTAGGCTGTGGTGTAGACCGGAAGCTGCAGGTCTGATTCGACCCCTAGCCTGGAAACCTCCATATGCTGTGGGTGCGGCCCTAAAGAGCAAAAAAAAAAAAAAGGCAAAAACAAAAGCAAAAAAACCCACAAAAGCCCTGCAGCCAATGCATATATAGAAACTCTCCCCCAAGGACCCACATTCCCAGCAGGACTCTCCTGGAGGTCCTTATCAGGTTATGTGAGTTCTGAGACTGCCGGAGTGCGTGAGCCATCTAAGCGTTTGGGTCCTCAAGCCCTCCAGGATTTCAGAAGAGATGAGGGCAGAGGCCTAGTTGGCTGTGTCCAGAAAGACCTGAAAGCTGACCTGTTCCTCTCCTTCAGCACTCAGCCAGGCTCTGCCCACATGCTAGCTTCTCCTTGGCTGGGAGCTCAGCCATGAAAGGTGGTATTATCGAACGCACCATCCCTGGGCAGGGCCCCCCTCCCCTCCTGTGCCCTCAGTCAGCCTCGCTGGGCCTCAGTCTCTTCATCTGTAAAATGGACGTGCTGGGACTTCCCGTTGTGGTTCAGCTGGTTACAAACCCGACTGGCATCCATGAGGATGTGGGTTCGATCCCTGGCCTGGCTCAGTGGTTTAAGGATCCAGCATTGCGGTGAGCTGCGCTGTAGTAGCAGATGTTGCTCAGATCTGGTGCTGCTGTGGCTGGGGTGTAGGCTGACGGCTACAGCTCTGATTCTACCCCTAGCCTGGTAACTCTGAAAAGACAAACAAACAAACAAACAAACATGGTAAGGCATTAGGGTACCCTGGTGGGCATGAGCATACTGTGAGATGCTTCGAGAAGAGAATTTATGGCGTGGATACAACGCTTCAGGACGAATCAGGACATTGCAGGGCCTGGGGCTTGCTTGGAAGGCAGCATTTCCATTGGTGGGTGTGGCATCAGGTGCTTGGGACACAGTGTAGCGGAAAGGCTGTGAGCGGCCTGGGGTCCCTTCTGAGAGAGAGGAGACCCAGGCCCATGAGGACAGGGCAGCCTGCCTGCCTTGCTATGGTTCTGCCAGGTTAACTCCCAGTGGAAGAGCGCCTTGCCCTGTCCCCTCTTTGTCCCCTTAATCTCTGTGCTTCCTCGCTGACCCTGAGTGTGCACTGATGGGGGACCCTCTCGCAGCTCGCAGAATGCTGACCTCCACACAGAGGGAGACAGGGCAGTGATTAGCCCCCAGAAACCTTCAGCCAGCAGGAGGAGGAGGGCTGGCCCTCTCCCAGGGAGGCCCCAGAGCTGCAGCCTGACCTGTGGCTCCAAGCTCTTTCTTTGCAGGGAGGACGCGTGTCCTGGGGAAGTTGGCTAGAAAGGGGTAGACAGGGGAGAGGAGGCTGCGAATTTGTGGAGTGATTATTTAAGGCCGTGTCTCAACGCCCAGCCTGCACCTGATGAGAAAGGAAACCACAGGTGCGAGGCAAGACAGTGGCTCCAAAGATATGAGTCCCATCCTAGACCCTGCGGGCTGGCATTAAAAAAAACCCCACCCACTGCGTTAGCAAATGAACAGAACAGGATCTGCCCCCCCAGCCAGCCCACGTCTAAGAGAGCACCATCACCTGTTCTCTCTTCAAACACATGTCCTGCTTTCCCAACAAGCCAAAAGTCTCCTGAAGGTGGGGACCTCCTCCTTCACCGAGAGACACGCACAGCGCTTCGCACACAGCAGGTGCTCAGTAAAGACCCTCTGACTGATGGGCTGGTGATGGATCAGACACCTGGATCCAGCCATACCTGCATCTGCAGTCCCTTTGTCGACATTTCATTGAATCCAGTTTGAACCTGCCAACTACAGAATGGAGTCCACAGTCCCAGCGGGAAGGGGATGTGAACAGTGTTTTGAAACACATCCAGGGGGAGAATGGATATTTGCCCCACGAGGGCATCTACCTGTTGGCCTGGGGTGACAGGGCTATAAACCCTATTTTGCAATGTAAACTACAAGGGTCTCAACCTTCAGATTCTGCAACCCTGTGGAAGGCCCAGGAAGCTACATTTGTCATTAGCATCTGAAACAGGGGTCTGATTCCAAGGCTGCCTGCAGGAGACAAAGACAAGACTCCTGAAGCAGAAATAATGAAGCTTTTCAGTTTTCCCTGGACCACCCCTGAACTTGAACGTGTGCTCTCTGCTAAAGCGTAGGCACGATTTTAAAAACGCAGGAGTGGTAAGTAACACAAAACGATCCGGCGCCACGTAGGGAGGCGCCCAGGTGGACAGCAGTCAGGATCCCGTTGCATAGTCGAAGCGCCACAGCCAAAGCCGCTGCCTGAAAAAAGTCAAGTGCAGCAAGATGCTGACCCAAGGCCAACACGCTGAGAAGTTTTGGGGTCAACATGCCTTTTCTGAGGGTTGGTGATTATTTCTGAAAAGTCTAGATTTGCAGCATTTGCTTTGGTAGAAGCAGCTGCTTCTTGAACAGCCAAGCCTTGAGCCAAAAAAAGATTGACCTTTGAGCCGAGTGTTCCTGTCCTTGAGATGGGGCCTGGGCCCTGCCGGCAGCCTAGCACTGCTAGTTCTGGCCAAGTGGCTGATGCAGAGAGAGCGCCCTCACTTGTCTCGTCTCCAGGAGAGTTAAGCATCTGCTCTGATTCAGCCTGGACATCCAGACTCCCTTGGCATTCATTTAAGAGCTGCTGGGGTGAATGACCGAGATCGTGATGGAAACAAGAGAGATGCTGAAACTGGGAGTTAGGAGGCTATTGGGCCACCGGAAGGCTTCTGCCCCAACCTGGTCCTCAGTATCCCATCTATTCAACTGGATGCCATCAATAGGGATCCGTAGTAATAGACGTGGTCGAAAAGTTTGAAGTAGGAGTTCCCGTCATAGCTCAGTGGTTAATGAATCCGACTAGGAACCATGAGGTTGCAGGTTCGATCCCTCACCTTGCTCAGTGGGTTAAGGATCTGGCATTGCCGTGAGATGAGCTGTGGTGTAGGTTGCAGATGTGGCTCGGATCCCGAGTTGCTGTGGCTCTGGTGTAGACCAGAGGCTACAGCTCCAATTCAACCCCTAGCCTGGGAACCTCCATGTGCCGAGGGAGTGGCCCAAGAAATGGCAGAAAGACAAAAAAAGAAAAGAAAAAGTTTGAAGTAGAACATGAACAACCCATTAAACAACAGTGGACACACACTGAGAAACTAGCCCATGTTTTATTTAACTTTTTTTTTTTTAATTGCTGTGTCTGCTGCCAGGACACCTTAAACACCTTTCTCACATTTTATTCCTCTTTTTCAACCAAAAGGCAATAGTCCTGAGGCTTAGAGCTCTGGGCAAGCCAAAGCAACTGGCAAACTTTTAGTTTGTTTGTTTGTTTGTTTGTTTGTTTGGCTGAACCTACAAAATTCCCAGGCGAGGGATCGAATCTACACCACAGCAGTAATCCAAGTCACAGCTGTGACAACACTGGATCTTAACCCCATGAGCCACCAGGGAACTCCTGGCTAGCTTTTGGTAATGCTATCCTTTTGTCTTTTTTTTTTTTTAAACGGCCACCCCTGCAGCATATGGAAGTTCCCAGAGTCAGGATGGAATCGAAGCTGCAGCGGAGGCCGAACAGGAGTGGCATCTGTGACCTATGCTGCAGCTCACAGCAACACCTGATCCTCAACCCACTGAGTGAGGTCAGGGATCGAACCTGCATCCTCATGGACACTACTGGCTTTTCAATCTGCCGAGCCACAATGGAAACTCCTGGTGACACTATCTTGCTTTCATTTTACTCAAGGCAAGTGATTGGAGTCTCCCATCTATTGTCATAATGTAAAGGTTCCTTTCAAACGAATGTGGGTGATGGTGACGACAAAGCACGGGACAGGTGGGACAGGTGCGTTGGGTAAATATACCTGCAGATATTAGGTGGAGAGGAGTATCAGGGGCCTGACATTTGGGGATACCTGGACCTCTCTCCATCTCTAAGAGCCCTTCTAACTCGTCTCTCTGTAAGGTCTCATAAGAACACAGCAGTAGGAGTTCCCGTCGTGGCGCAGTGGTTAACGAACCCGACTAGGAACCATGAGGTTGCGGGTTCGATCCCTCACCTTGCTCAGTGGGTTAACGATCCCACATTGCCGTGAGCTGTGGTGTAGGTTGCAGACGCGGCTCGGATCCAGTGTTGCTGTGGCTCTGGTGTAGACCAGAGGCTACAGCTCCAATTCAACCCCTAGCCTGGGAACCTCTATACACCTCGTGAGCCGCCCAAGAAAATGGCAAAAAGCCAAAAAGCCAAAAAAAAAAAAAAAAAAGAACACAGCAGTAGACAAAACTGCCTACATTTTGTCCCTGGCTTCCATTTAGAGGCCAGAACCTGCAGTGACCATGGAGCACATAACACAGCAATTGCCTTTCTTTGCCTGCTGAAACCCCCAACCTATAGCCACAGAAAATATCCATTCTCTCTCATTTACGCCAGTGATGTCTGGACCATCTTGGGTTCCCTTGACACTAATATGTCCTTTGATAGATATATATGAGGGTGTGTGTCCTCCATCAGAACCCAGCCAATTTTTCCTCCTGCTTGTTTACATTCAAAAATACTCATTATGATTCAAATTGCTTTCAAATGATGCTCATCTGGATTTCTGGGCTTTCTAAAGACTCCCATGCCTATCTCTTTCTGAGGTTATAAGTTAAACTATTTTTATTTATGAGAAAAACTGCTTTACAGGCCCCACCGACATTTGCTAAACTGTATGTAGGACAGCTTCATGCTGAGTACGCCGCCCCTCATGGCCCAGGTGGAAAGAAGGGACACTGAGGACAAGAGGCTTGGGAATTAAGCTGCTTCAAGCACGAACATGTGGCTTTGTGTGTCCGTTCTGGAGATGCGTGAACGCCAGCCCTGCCGTCCTGGGTTGACTTCATCCATCATTGGCAGAATGGAGGGGATTATGTATTAGCAGTCTGAAAGAATGCTTGAAGGTGCTCCCGTTGTGGCTCAGCAGGTTAAGGACCCAACATTGGCTCCATGAGGATGCGGGTTTGATCCCTGGCCTTGGTAAGGACCTGGCATTGCCACGAGCTGCAGTGTCAGTCACAGATGCATCTTAAATGTTCAATGGAGAACTGTTTAAATAAATAATATGAGAGTTCCCGTCGTGGCTCAGTGGTTGACGAATCCACCTAGGAAACATGAGGTTGCACGTTCCATCCCTGGCCTCACTCAGCGGGTTAAGGATCTGGCGTTGCCACAAGCTGTGGCGTACGACACAGACACGGCTCGAATCTGGTGTTGCTGTGGCTCTGGGATAGACTGGTGGCTACAGCTCCAATTAGACCCCCTAGCCTGGGAACCTCCATATGCCACTGGTGCGGTCCTAGAAAAGACAAAAAAGACAAAAATAAATAAGTAAAGAAATAAAATTATATCCAAGTGGTGGAATATTATGCAACCAGTAAAACGTGTGCTTTCAGAGAATTGTAAAAATGATAATCAAATATTCTTGGCACATTGTTAAGCAAGATATGGAAATGAATAAATAATAAGGTCCTGGATTTATTGCAAAATATTTATAATAAAAAAATTGATGCAAATGCGTGCATATATCTTCTCCGTGTACAGGGATTACAGTGGTATTATTTCATTTTTTTCTAAGTTATCTATTATGAATATGTATGACTTTACATGCTTAGGGAAAGGGAAGCACATATTCTTTAAAAACCTGGATATGTGGCTAACAAGAGGACCCTGTACCTGGGGCAGCAGAAAGAGCCACAGAAACAGCTCATTCTCTGATCTGTGGCTGGATTGGTTCTTATGGAATATATATAGCTCCCGTGTGAGGAGGCAGGACGCTTCTGGCTTCTCTGATGACACAATCAGGTGAGCTGGAGCAATGGACCAGCCAAGGACCTGCGGATAAACTCTGGCCCAGCCCCAGACCTTCCAATTATACTCACAACCAGTAGATAGCATGCAAGGCCAGGGACAGAAGCCTCTGAAATGTGGTAATGTGGTCATTGCAAATATTTAATGAGATTCACACACACACACACACACACACACGCATGCACACACAATGTTGTTAAACCAGGTTATGTGTTCAATATAGTTTAATGGCCCAGATACTTCAAAATTCTGCAGGCCCCCTGGTTTTTTCCACTTTATATTCTGGCTTCCTACTGAAAGCTGTACCACCTCTCCTGGTGTGAATCACGCTCATCAGTGGCCCAGGGAGCCCTCGGGGTGATGGACACGCTGGAGAGTTAGCCCAGCACCAACACCTCTGACTACAGCCAGAACCCAACAGCCAGGAGCAAACCTCTCATTTGCAAGGTGACAGCCTGAGGTTGTCATCAGAGCTGTGCCCCCCACCCCCCACCCCGCCGCCCCGCCCTCTGTTTCCAAGGAGACAGAGTTTAGCAATTCTGAGACCCACCTAGATAGGACTTCTTCCCCAGCCAGGTCTGCCTCTACCTGAAGCACTGGCATTTCATCACTGAGCCTGTTCTGGGATCTATTTCTGATCTATTGCCCCCCCTCCCTTTTTGAGGTCAGTTGAGGATGGGTTCTAGGGGGGTGTAAGTTGTGGCCACTTACTCGAGGACAGACAGAGAGGGCAAGACCAGGAAGGACTGATGGGAGAAAAACTGCATAACAGAAGTAAGGGACAAACACATTCACTTTGTTTTTCTTTCTTTCTTTCTTTTCTTTCTTTTTTTTTTTTTTTTTTTTGTCTTTTTGCCATTTCTAGGGCTGCTCCTGCAGCACATGGAGGTTCCCAGGCTACGGGTCCAATCGGAGCTGTAGCCACCAGCCTACACCAGAGCCACAGCAACATGGGATCCGAGCCGCGTCTGAGACCCACACCACAGCTCACGGCAATGCCAGATCCCTAACCCACTGAGCAAGGCGAGGGATCGAACTCACAACCTCATGGTTCTTAGTTGGATTCGTTAATCACTGCGCCACGATGGGAACTCCCACTTTGTTTTTCTTTTTAGGGCCACACCTGCAGCGTATGGAGGTTCCCAGGCTAGGGGGCGAAATCAGAGCTACAGCTGTCAGCCTACATCACAGCCACAGCAAGGCCGAATCCAAGCCGAGTCTGTGACCTACACCACAGCTCATGGCAACGCCAGATCCTCCATCCACTGAGTGAAACCAGGGATCAAATCTGTGTCCTCATGGATACTAGTCAGGTTCGTTTCCACTGAGCCAAGGCAGGATCTTCCCAAACTATTCACTTATTCACTGCAAGCCCACCATAAATATACAGGATGCTCTGAACACTGTCCTGAGCAAGGGACACAAGCCTGTCCTTAGGAGCCACAGAGGGTGACAAACAGTCAGATAAGTGTGAGCACATATGAGAACAGCTGGGTGCAGCCTGTTCAGGAAAAGTAACACATGCAATTTAAAAACAATAACAGGAAGTTCCCGTTGTGGCTCCAGGGTAAGGAACCCAACTAGTATCCATAAGGATGCGGGTTTGATCCCTGGCCTCGCTCAATGAGTTAAGGATCCAGCGTTGCCATGAGCTGTGGCGTAGTTTGCAGAAGCAGCGCGGATCTGGCATTGCTGTAGCTGTGGTGTAGGCCGGCAGCTGTAGCTCTGATTTGACCCCTAGCTTGGGAACTTCCATATGCTGAGTGTGCAACCCTAAAAGGCAAAAGTAAAAATAAAATAAAATAAAATAAAATGAAGTCAAGTCAAGTAAAATAAAATAAATTAAAGTAAAATAAAATAAAATAAAATAAAGTAAAATAAAATAAAATAAAGTAAAATAAAATAAAATAAAATAAAATAAAGTAAAATAAAATAAAGTAAAGTAAAATAAAGTAAAATAAAATAAAGTAAAGTAAAATAAAATAAAATCAGCAAACACTCCAAAATAATGACCCAATGAATGAATAAGGACTTGCAGCAGGGTGGCCTGGACCAATTCAGGAGGCAGGGAAGAGCCATTCAAATGGAGATCTGCAAAGAAGGACAGGAAGGAACTAACCCTAGGAAGACTGAGGGACTCAGCAGGAGAGAGAGCAAACGCCCAAGCGGGAGTGAAAGGGCCCAGAGTCTGGGGACCAAGGCACACAGGGATTTGGGGTCTGGCAGGGATCGGTCTGGTCTTTTCCCAGGAAGAGTGAGAAGTGGTGTTTAACCATCTCCCACCTCTTTGGCAGCCCGGCCACAAGCCCCATTCTTCACGCCGGAGCAAACCAGTTGCTCTTCATCAGTTCTGAGCAGACGAGTTAAGAGAATAGCAGCCGAAGAAACACCAGGGCTCCAATGGTGGGAGGTCCTTGCACCACCGCCTCGGACATAATGAGAGGGCACGGAGACCTTTAACCGGAGAGGTTGGGCTCTGCCTTGTGTGGTCCAAGCGGCCTGATGGCAGACAAAGGACACAGATTAGAGTGAGGCTGGAATGAGGCTGGCGTGCAGCTCTGATCAATGCCTCCCCGTCCGAAGAGGGAAAGTGGGGCTCTCGAGGGAGAACTGGCCATGCCGAGTGCTGCCCACAGCAGCTGGCCTTAGGAGGCCACACGGCACCTCCTCATCTCAGGAGGGGGGCCCTGGACATGTCGGGGAGTCTATGGAAGGCCTTCCGTCCTGAGAGCCTGTGGTTCCCCTCAGGAGGATTAGGTCACCAAATGGGACCGAAACCCCACCTTCATCTCCGTGGATTTCCTCTCATTTTGTCTTAGGCCAATGGGGGGGGGGGGGGGGACAGTTACTCCCTCTGTTGCAAAGCCAATTTTTTAAAAAAGCAGAAGCATCTAAGTGGATTAGGCATGGAGTCTGTCCAAGGACGGTGAAACCAGGGGCTTCAACTCTGTCATGGGAACTCATTCACTGTATGGCCAGATAATGGGGCAAATAAATGCCCATCAGCAGCCTCAAGGTCATGCCCTCTGCTCAGCAGCTGGGTAGGAAAGCTGCTTCTCATCGCTGGAGGTTCAGGTCTGAGTCCTGTATCCAACGCTCAGTCGCCCAGACTGAGCCTCGGCAGCAGCTTTGGGGCACGGGCGGGAGGCAGCTCACTGATTCGGGCCAGACACAGATTCTCCCTGGAACTGGGGCCAGTGGAGGGGGAGAGAGCCACTGCTTTTTGTTTGTTTGTTTGTTTTTAAATAAGATTTTTATTTTTTTTCTATTATAGTTGTTTTACAATGTTCTGTCAATTTATGCTGTACAGAAAAGTGACCCAGTCATACATATATATACATTCTTTTTCTCCCATTATCCTCCATCATGTTCCATCATGAGTGACTAGATATAGTTCCCTGTGCTATACAGCAGGATCTCATTGCTTATCCATTCCAAAGGCAATAGTTTGCATCTACTAACCCCTAAATCCCAGTCCACCCCACTCTCTCCCCCTCCCCCTTGGCAACCACAACTCTGTTCTCCAAGTCCATGAGTGTGTTTCTTTTCATAGATAGGTTCATTTCTGCCTGTATATTAGCTTCCAGATATTAGTGGTGTCATATGGTATTTGTCTTCCTCTTTCTGACTTACTTCACTTAGTATGAGAGTCTCTAGTTCCACCCATATCACTGCAAATTACTTTGTTCTTTTTTATAGCTGAGTAGTATTCCACTGTGTGTGTGTGTGTGTGTGTGTGTGTGTGTGTGTGTGTGTGTGTATCTCACATCTTCTTAACCCATTCATCTGTTGATGGACATTTAGGTCGTTTCCATGTCTTGGCTATTGTGAACAGTGCTGCAATGAGCACAGGGGTGCAGGTATCTTCTTCAGTGAAAGTTTTGTCTGGATACATGCCCAGGAGTGGGTCATATGGTACCTCCATGCTGTTTGCCAAAGTCCCACCCAAACGTTACAGACTGAGCATACAGGAGAAGCACTTTCCTCTAAGGAAAAAAAAACGGTGCTGTCAGTAGAAGAAGGAGGAAAAAGAGCTGGGCCATCAAAGCAGACAGTTGCCCACTCCCGTAGGGAACGACACCCACTCCTAGGCTCCGGGGTCCCCGCCCACCTCCCCCAGCCTCTGCTCCAGCCCCCAACAGAGAGCCTCCCACCGGAAGTGCTTGTGGAGCACTTCCTGTTTACATCCTTTATCCGTGCTTGGGAAAACCCACCTGCGAAGACAAGGTTGAATTGTCCCTTCTCCATGTTCATGTTGGCTGCGAAAACAGCCCTTCTAACATCAGAGGTTCTGACCTCAGGTGAGATGGGGCTAGCTCGAGGTTGGGGCTTTCCCTGTGCTTTTCCTTTGGACTCAATACACAGTGTGATCTGCAAGAGGTTTTGCACAGAACGTAGGATCTCTCTCTCTGGTGCCTAAAAAAGAAATTGAATTATATCTGTGCCTTTTCTCCCTTCTTATAGAAATATTTATGATAATGTATTTGAGGACTATTGTACATAGTGTATATGTATAAAATAGGATGCAAGATCTTAAATTATGTAAACATAATTAGACTGAAAATCCTACTCCACAGTCCCACGTTTAGGGTTCTACATTCAAGGTACATGTTTCTTTCTTAGGTGAGTCAAAATATCTACCACTGTCCCAAAGATTCAAAGTCATGGGGTGGGTGTTTGGATTTTTTTAAAGCTTTTCTCTCATGCACGCATACAGAAAGTCAAAAGTTTTCTTTAATTTAGGAATGTGTAAGAAGATGTTTTTTCTGAGTTCCCTGGTGGCTCAGTGGGTTAAGGATCCGGTGTTGTCACTCTGGGTACTGATGTGGCATAGGTTCAATCCCTGGCCCCAGAAACTTCTACATGCCACAGGCATGGCCAGAAAAAAATGTGACTTTTTTTTTTTTTTTAAAGGATGTTCACAGGAAATTCCTGTTGTGGCTCAGCTGGTTAAAAAAATGATGCTGTCTCTCTGAGAATGTGGGTTCAATCCCTGGCCTTGCTCAGTGGGTGAAGGATCCAGCATTGCGGCAAGCTAAGGCTCAGATCTCAGATTCGTCTCAGATCCAGTGTTGCTATGATGGTGGCGCAGGCTGGCAGCTGTAGCTCCGATTCAACCCCTAGCCTGGGAACTTCCTTATGCCACAGGTGTGGTGGTAAAAAGAAAAAAAAAAAGATATTCATGGATTTTTAGGGACACCAGACATCTGTGGGCAGAGTTTTCCCTTCTCTCCCCTCCCCTCCATGGCTCCTCTGGGCAAGGAGACCGGATCAGGCAGCACATAAGGCAGCTGGTCAGGGTCCATGCAAACGTGTAGGGCTTCCTGCCCACGTGCCCTTTCCCACTGGCCCTCCTCTTCCGAGGAGGCCAGTGGCCTGTCCCCACTCTGCCTCCAGCCCCAAGTGAGCCCCATATGACTAATTCAGATTCATTGTCCAGGATCAAATCGCAGCAAAATATTTCCAGTTACCAGTCTCTGTTTCCCAACTGTCCCTCCATTATCCATCTAAGTAAACATTTGTTCTGCTTATCGTGTCTGAGCAAAGACATGAATCACTCGCCCAAAAGAAACCGCAGCAGCAGCTGTTGCCTATTAGGAACCGACAGTTGGGAACAGGGCCGGCTGAACCGGACTCCAGAATCAGGTTTGCTTGTGGTCTGCCCTCATTCTAGAAAACGAAGCCCAGCACACTCTGGTAGACTCATGGCCCGATCTTCCTACCGTTTGTGGTAGGACACTGGAACAACCAGAAGTCCCCTACTCAGAAATCTTTCCTTCTACTGGCTTATGGAGGAACCCCAAACCCCACCCTTAGTGCTGCCTTTGATGGAAGATGCTATTTCCAGAAGGTTCATAGGACAGTGCTAAGATGTTGCCCAAGGTGGCTGCACAGAAACTGGTTTGCTCTCATGGGAAGCATCTTACGGAGCCCTTTGTCAGGCCCTGGCTTCCAAGGTAGGATGAGAGGGAACCTAAAAATGAGGGGCTGTCAGGGTTTGGGGGCCTATCTGGTTTTGCAGCACCTTGCACGGAAGATGTATTTTCTAATAGGTTCCATGCTGGGCTTTTTTTTTTTTTTTTTTTTTTAATGGGTTGCACCCACAGGATATGGAAGTTTCCAGGTTAGGGGTCGAATTGGAGCTGCAACTTCTGGCCTCCACCACAGCCATAGCAATGCAGGATCTGAGCCATATCTTCAATGTAGATTGCAGCTCAGGGCAACACCAGATCCTTAACCCTATGAGAGGTGCCAGGGGTTGAACCTGAATGTTGATGGATACTAGTCAGATTTCCCCTGAGCCATGATAGGAACTCCACATGCTGGGCATTTTTAAAAGCTTCATAGTGGTGACTGAATCCTCCAAATCCAACCAGGTGGCAGAAAAAGGCAACATAGGGAGTTCTTGTTACGGCTCAGCAGAAACGAATCTGACTAGTATCCATCAAGATGCAGGTTCGATCCCTGGCCTCCCTCAGTGGGCTAAGGATCGAGCATTGCCAGGAGCTGTGGTGTAGGGCCCAGACACAGCTCAGATCCTGCATTGCTGTAGCTGTGGTATAGGCTGGCACCTACAGCTCCAATTTGACCCCTAGCCTGGAAACCTCCACATGCCTTGGGTGTGGCCTTAAAAAAAAGAAGAAAGGGAGTTCCCATCGTGGCTCAGTGGTTGAATCCAACTAGGAACCATGAGGTTGTGGGTTCGATCCCTGGCCTTGCTCAGTGGGTTAAGGATCCAGCGTTGCCATGAGTTGTGGTGTAGGTTGCAGATGTGGCTCGGATCCTGAGTTGCTGTGGCTCTGGTGTGGACCAGAGGCTACAGCTCTGATTTGACCCCTAGTCTGGGAACCTCCATATGCTGTGGGAGCAGCCCAAGAAATGGCAGAAAGATTAAAAAAAAAGAAAGAAAGAAAGAAAGAAAAGGCAACATTATCAAAAAAAGCAACAGACAAAGACATAGGAGTTTTTGGGTCACAGAAGATCTTGAGCCTAGTGGGTTATCCAGACTGGGCTTGGAAGGGCAGGCAAGCTGGACCTAGTTGGGGAGGAGGGAGGCCGACACTTGGGTGGAGAAAATAGCTCTTGGGAGGGTGGGTGAG
Organism: Phacochoerus africanus; assembly: GCF_016906955.1. NCBI lineage: Eukaryota > Metazoa > Chordata > Mammalia > Artiodactyla > Suidae > Phacochoerus > Phacochoerus africanus. Next base: position 41,450,113 of record NC_062551.1, on the reverse strand, counting down.
ATGAGGATGCTTGGGGGTAATTCTAATGGACAGATTTGGAACCAGGCAGAGTGGGGGGTACCAATTCTGAAGAAGTCCCAAGCCCCTCTCAGGGCTCGGGGTCTAAACTGGACATCTCCCCCCTGGGGGAAGGGCAGTGACTTCATCGGATGATCTTTTAAACAATAAATCCCATCGGTGTCCTTCAGCCCAATGCCTCGCAGGAATCTGCATACCACAGGTGCTCAATAAGTGCATGTTAGTGGGGGACAGGAAGAAGTTTAAAGATGATCTCCACCAGGGCCATTTAAAACCTTTGCTCAAAAAAAGACAGTGAGGGAGTTCCCGTCGTGGCTCAGTGATAACAAACCCAACTAGTATCTACGAGGAGTTCCTGTTGTGGTGCAGTGGAAACGAACCCGACTCGTATCCATAAGGATGTAGGTTCGATCTCTTGCCTCACTCAGCGGGTTAAGGATCCGGCATTGCCGTGAGCTGTGGTGTAGGTGGCAGACGCAGCTCGGATCCTGTCTTGCTGTGGCTGTGGTGTAGGCCCGCAGCTACAGCTGATTCGATCTCTAGCCTGGGAACTTCCATGTGCCCCGAGTGCAGCCCTAAAAAGACAGAAAAGAAAAAAAAAAAAAAGTCCCTGTCGTGGCCCAGAGGAAATAAATCCGAGTAGGAACCATCAGGACGCAGGTTTGATCCCTGGCCTCGCCCCTTGGGTTAAGGATCCGGCATTGCCGTGTACTGTGGTGTGGGTCGCAGACACGGCTCAGATCTGGCATTGCTGTGGCTGTGGTGTAGGCAGCCTCTGTAGCTCCAATTCGACCCCTAGCCTGGGAACCTCCATGTGCTGTGGGTGTGGCCCTAAAGAGAAAATATTAATGATAATAATAAAATTGTAAATCTGGTCGTGTCACTCCCTCTGTCTACTCCTTGCATGGACTTTCCGAAGCGTCCTCCTCTCTCTAGCCTCTCATCCTGCTTCATCGTCTTCACAGCAATTCATTCCACCCCTAATCCTACCAACTTAGGATCCCTGCATTCGGTTGCTTTCGCTCTCACAGTGGGGCGAGGACTACAAGAGCGGGCCCTGGTCCTGTCTGCTTCTGTGTGTTGGCACCTAGGCGGTGGGCTAATATTTCTTGAAGACGTGCACTTTCGTGAAGCCTCAGTTTCCTCAGCTGTCAAAAGTGGACGATGAATGCGGCGTGCTTCATCCCTTTGGCGTTTGTGGAGATTAAATGAGAAAAGGAGGCAGCGTGGACCCCAAGGTCCGGGACCATGCACGATTGCCCGGGATCCGGGGTTCAAGCTGCTGCCTGTGGTTTCTGATCCTGCAGGATGCTTTCCTGCCATCCCCACCCTCTCCTGAGGCTGGACTCAGGCGTCTTCCCCAGAAACAATAGCTGCTGGGCTCCTCTCGGCTGAGAATCCTGGGAGTCTATTGAAAATAAATTAGTAATGCCTCATGCTCAATGAAAAAGTCTCAGGGAGATTTATACTTTTATTTTTTTCTAAGTGTTACCGAATAACATACATCAAAAGGCGCGATAGTCTACCTGGTGTTTTGACTGCTTTGACCCTCTTCAACCTCTGCCAATGTTTATCTCATTTTTGTTTAACTTTATACATCAGAGTTTAATTTGAGCGCTGGTCGAGCAGACAGTGATGTATAGGTTACATCAGGTACAGCTGAAATTACCCTGTCCCCGGGGACTTCGGGCTGAAGGGGGGTCCCCGTCCTGTTTCAGGGGGTAGACGAGGAATGGTAGAGTGTGCCCCTTGAACCCGGCCCCCCTCCACCCAGCAGGCTGCACCGCTGCCTCTCATTTATTGATTTCCCCGCTTCGAGGCGCTCACAAGAGTGTGTCAGCTCTGGGCTCAGGCGCCTGGCTTGAAACATCGGCCAGGGTGGACAATTTCGTTGCAGGAACCAGAAAAGGCGTTCTATTAGCATTGATTTTTCCTCTTCCTTAAAGTGTTATCTTCTCTGGGAACGGGTGCCCAGTTGGCAGTGTCATCTGGTCAAAGAGAATGCTGGCCTTGCTTTCTTTCTTTCCTTTTCTTTCTTTTTTTTTTTTTTGTCTTTTTGCCATTTCTAGGGCTGCTCCTGTGGCATATGGAGGTTCCCAGGCTAGGGGTCGAATAGGAGCTGTAGCCACCAGCCTACACCAGAGCCACAGCAACACGGGATCCGAGCCGTGTCTGGGACCCACAGCACAGCTCACGGCAACACCAGATCCTTAACCCACTGAGCAAGGCCAGAGATCGAACCCACAAGCTCATGGTTCCTAGTCGGATTCGTTAACCACTGCGCCATGACAGGAACTCCTGGCCTTGCTTTCTTGAGTGTCCAGAGCAGAGCCCAACATCCCATAGATTACTTGACAAGAATGAATGCGAGAATGAAAGAACAAATGAGCGGCCTTCTGCTTCCTTCTTCTGCCTGGTGTTTCAGCTGGTCTCAAGCATCTTTGGAGAGGAATGGACTGGATCACTGACTTAAGAACTGCTGAGGCGTTCCCATCATGGCTCAGCAGAAATGAATCTGACTGGCATCCATGAGGATGCAGGGTCGATCATTGGCCTCGCTCAGTGGGTTATGGATCTGGCGTCGCCAGGAGATGTGGTGTAGGTCACAGATGCAGCTCGGATTTGGTGTTGCTGTGGCTGTGGTGCAGGCCGGCAGCTACAGCTTCCGGTTTGACCCCTAGCCTGGGAACCTCCATGTGCCGCAGGTGTGGCCCTAAAAAAAACAAAACAGAAAAAGAATTGGTGAGTCGCTGTTCCTTCTAGCAACTTCCTTGTGGATGCTTGGGACTGGGAGACCTTGAGATCTTCTTATCCGTCTCTCATCTGTCACATCAGTGTTCACCAAGATAGCCTGGCCAGGGACTGGAAAACCTCAGCTACACACCTCCAGGGACCAGCCACTCAAGGGTTAGCCTTTGTAAAATGTATGTTTCCTTCACAGCACTTATCACAGTCCGAAATGACATACTGGTGCAATTATTGATGAAAATCTCTCTCCCAACAGACCCTAAGTACACCAACAAGTCCTGTAATGCATTCACAAGAAAAGTCTATTTGTTCACCTGCACTTCCAGGGCTGGGCATAGGGCTTAACATCTGGAAAGGGCTCAATAAATATTCCTGAATGAATGAGTCCAAAACAAACTGGGCTGGGAAGATGCTGGGATCTGTTATCAGCAAGGCAGGAATAGAGACAACAGGTCAAAATGGCCTTATAGAGGTCCTATGACCCCTGCCCCCCCCCCCACCTGATCCATCACCAATCCAAAAGCGAGGAAGGGGGTTGAGGGAGGCGTTAAAAGGCAGCTGAGGGAGTTCCCGGTATGGCTCAGCAGAAGTGAACCCAGCTAGTATCCATGAGGATGTGGGTTCGATCCCTGGCCTCGCTCAGTGAGGTAAGGATCTGGTGTTGCCGTGAGCTGTGGTGGAGGTCGCAGATGCGGCTGGGATCTGGCGTGGCTGTGGCTGCGGCGTAGGCTAGCAACTGTAGCTCTGGTTGAACCCCTAGCCTCGGAACTTCCACATGTCGCAGATACAGCCCTAAAAAAAAAAGAAAAGAAAAGGCAGCTGAATTTGGGGACTAGGTCAAGATACCCGTGTTGGCTGTTGGCAAACATCTCTGGTAGATTCCTTGCTCTGTACCTGCTCTGGCCAATATGACACCTATCAGCTACCTGTGTGGCTACTGAGCACTTTGAAATGTGGCTGGTCTGAATGGAGATGTGTTGTACATGTAACATGTACCCCAGCTGACAAAGGTTTACATGGAAAAAAGGGATATAAAATACATTATTAATAATTATATATTCATTACATGTTGAAATGATAATTCGGGGGCTATGATTGGTTAACTAGAATGTATTATTGAAATTAATTTCATCTATTGCTTTTGCTTTTTTTAAAATGTGGCTACAGTAAAATTTAGAATTACATGCGTGGCTACCGTTATATTGTAACACTGTTCTAGAGGAAAGTCCTCAGAGGAGTTACTCATCGGTCAAGAGCCGTGAGATAAACTCCACTACTGGAAAGATGGAAATTCTGTCTGTTCTTTAGGCAGAATTGTGCTAGGTACTTGGCCATCTACGTAGACAAAAGTTTACCTCTTTGACCTAACAGTTTTATTTTGGGGATGTCCTCTGGAAGAAGTCACCTGAAATGTGAAAAAAATTCTTAATACACAAAGTTATTAATTACAGCATCATAGAACATGAATGAAAAAGAGAAAATAAATGAAATATCCAAAGAGTAGAAGAATGACAATATTAACTCCATGAGATCCATATAATGGAATTTATGCAGCCATCAAAAGCTATTTACCAAAGATTTTATGATGAGATGGCAAAATGCTATGATGTTGCTCATCAAAAATTCAAAATTCCAGGAGATCCTTAGTGACCTATTGGTTAAGGACTTGGCCTAGGCACTGCTCTGGCTCTGGTTACAGCTGTGGCTGTGGCGTGGGTTCAAGCCCTGGCCTGGGGATTTCCACATGCCATGGGCCCGGCCAAAAAATATAAATCAAAATTCTAAATTGCTCACATAATTTTACTATGACTCAAGAGGAAAAACTCAGAGGAAAGCAAGTAGAAAAAGTTCTACCAGATCATTCCAGTTGTTGGCAAAGGAGACGATGAGTGACTTCCCTTTTCTTTGTTCTATTTCTACAACGAAATGTTATTTAGTAAGCTTTGGATAAAAGAGAATTATACACGTCTTGTCTCAAGTTAAATGGGGACCTGCTGTATAGCACAGAGAACTCCCCCCGCTATTATGTGATCATCTATGTGAGAAAAGAATCTGAGAGAGAAGGAATATGTGTATAGGTATGACTGACTCAGTTTGTTGTACAGCAGAAATCATCACGACCTTGTAAATCAAATATACTCAATAAAACTTAAAAAAAAAAAAAAGAGCCATTCTCAGGTGTTTGCCTGAGCATTGTCAACGGCTGCAGGTGGAGAGGCATGCCAATTCTGGATTGCCCTTTGAAGCACACGCAGCCACGGCCAACCCCAAGCATCTTGACAGCTTCTGCCTGTCTCCTCCATTGACCCAAGAATCCTGAAGGGCAGCTGCTGCAGTGTAGTCCTGGCTCTTTTTTCCTGCCCAGCACAGAGCAGGCATGGCCAGCAGCCTTTGTAAGTGGGTACTGCACCTGTGCTGGTTTCCTGCCATGTCCCTTCCGCTGTCCCCTGCACCGGCCTCCTGATGGCTGTTTCAAAGTCTAATCTCAGCCAGCTGGTTTCTGGCAGGGTTCACCCAAGTGGAGTTCTGGCAGGAGAATGAAGGAAGGAAAGACAGAGTGATGCGAAATGTCATCCCCTGGTCACCTCCCTGTGATGGCTTTAAGAAGGTGGCAGATTTCAGATGCCCTCCTCCCAGCTTCCTGGAACCAACGGCTGTCTTATTACGTCCAAGCCTTGGGGTCGTGACAGTTCTGTGCATCTCCTCTTGTGCTTCGCTTCAATCTTGGCAATAGCCTCTTCCAGAAATCCTGCTCGAATCATCCTAATCTGAGCGTGTCCGCTCTTTCCTGCGGGAACCTCACATTGACACAGGACTTAATTGAAAGTGCAGCGCCTGTGCCACCCAATGTACCCCAAAGAGAGGGAACGAAGCACATCCCAGAATGTCTGGTGTCCTTGAGTCTTGTGGTGTGGGGGACAGGGGCCTCCAATTCAAGCTCCACCCCCTTTTCGGCCACGCCCTCTACAGGCGGAAGTTCCTGGGCCAGGGACGGAACTCGCAGCCACAGCAGGAACCAGAGGCACAGCGGAGAGAATGGCTGGACCTTAACCCACTGAGCCACCAGGGGACTCCCAGGCTCCACCCCTTTAATCTCCATGAAGTCCTTCAGGCCTTCCTTCACCTTTCCAGGGCTTGCATTCCTCATCTGCAAAATGGGGTAAGAAACCTACACTGCAGGAGTCTTGTGCGGATTAAACGAGGTAGGGTATCTAGCCTTCTTAGCACGTTGCCCAGAGTGGGGGCAAACCTCAGCAAGCATTAGCTATCACTCTTATTGCTGTTATCCAGCGAGGCTGACCCCCTTGTGAAGGCGAATATCCCACCAGATCTCGCTTCCAGAACCAGGCTGCAAAAGCACCCCAATCTTCCTTCTCCCCGCCTCCTGACTGACACCCAGAGCCAGGCTGAGCACTGCACTACGCAGGCGCCCAACGAAGGGAGTAGGGGGTGGGGGTGAGGGCGGGTGACCAGGGAGCTAGAAGAGGGGGTGGGAACCAGCAGGAGATGGGGGTGCATTGGAAGAAAAATCCCTTGTTTATTTAAATATGGTATTTATGAAAAAAAAAATACCCAAGTGAGAAATATGGGCATTTATGGTAATAATCACAAGCGGGGGAAAGGGATATATGCATAATCAAAAATGCCAGAAAGTATTATAGGACACTTGAAATAAAAAATATGCATCTGTAAAATATCCGGACTTCAACCTCAGAATGAGTGTATCTTTTAAATGCTCTCGGAAAACACTACCCCACTCTCTCGTCTCGTTTCTTTTATAAGGCATCTTCCCTTTAATTCCCTTTGGGAAACTTCTTATAAATGAGGATTTGCCTCTCAGGGGATTACTCTGGTTAGGAAAGTGTTTTATTAAAAAATATATGTTTGCCACAGAATGCTGAGCGATATAATTAGCTGGTCCCTTCTGTTTTATTTTAAAAGGCTGTATGGCCAAGTTCTAATTAAACATATTCTCAGGACATTTGAAATGTGAAGGTGCCTCAGAAACAGGCACTAAAATGAAAGAAGCAAAGTCTTGGGGGATGTAAGCCGGGATGCAAGGCTTTTAGCCTCATTTCTGTTCCTGAGCGCACCGCTGCCATGACCCGTAAGCCGGTCCCAGCTCCCCGTTGGTGGGACCCTGCCCCGAATGTGGGAAGCAAAGAGTCCTGCGCTGGGATTCCAGGGACCTGGGAGTGTGATGCGGTCACTGTGTTTGGAAAGTGAGAGCTTTTAAGGTCCCTGCCAGCCCCGACATTCTGATTGTACATTTAAATGTATTCCTCTGCCTAGTTCTTACCACTCAGTACGACAATGTTGCAAATGCCCATACTTCATTTTACTTTGAGAGTTCAGGAAAAAAATCCAAAGGCCATGGAATCTCACTTTTTTTTTTATTTTTACAGCGGCAACTTCAGCATATGGAAGTTCCCCAGCTAGGGGCTGAATTGGAGCTCAGTCGCTGGCCTATGCCACAGCCACAGCAACAACTGATCCAAGCCACATCTGTGACCTACACCACAGTTCACAGCAACGCCAGATCCTTAACTCACTGAGCAAGGCAGGGGTCGAACCAGAGTCCTTACGGATACTAGTCAGGTTCATTTGCACTGAGCCACAGAGGGAACTCCACGGACTCTCATTCTGGATGGCTCATGCATGAGAAGCAGCAGTGCTGTACTCTCATTTGCAAAATGACTAGAATGATGCTTATCTATTTGCTCTTTCAAGAAGCAAGGCATCTGGAAATGGAAGTAGTCTGTCTGCACACAGCAGAATGGACTGGGCGCCCAGAGGAGCTGCGTTGAGAACAACGCCTTCTGAATTCTCCCACCTTGGCACCAGGGTAGCACCCTCACTCTTTGCAGAGTGCTTTCACATCCATTAAAACCTCTTTAGTAGCCAGCCAATCTCTCATTCATTGCTGATGGGGATGCAGAATGACAGAGCCACTTTGGAAAAAAAGAGTTTGGCAGCTTCCTCTAAAGTTACACATACTCTTACCATGAGACTCAGCAATCCCACTCTTAAGCAGTGAGATGCAGGAGAAATGAAAACTTATATTCACCTAAAACCTCTACGGCCATGTGTAGAGCAGCGATACCCATAATCTCCCCCAAATGAAAAAAGTCCAATTGTCCTTCCACCGATGCGTGGATAAGCAAACTCGGATACAGCCAAACTACTCCACTGAACTACTCCACAGCATGGATGAGGCTCAAATACATTATACCAAATGAAAGACGCCAAATTCAAAAGGTGACACACTGTGTAATCCCATTTACTTTACATCCTGGAAAAGGCAAAATTATAGAGCTGAAGAACAGATCAGTGGTTCCTGGGGTGGGACATGGGGGTGAGGGGTAGGCAAGTAGTCGGACTGCAAAAGCATTATTGGGGGGGATGAAATGGTTCCAAATCTTGACTGTGTCGTGGTTATATGTATGGGTCTATGAATTTGCTGAACATCAGAGAACTGTATACTAAAAAGGTGAATTTCACTCTGTGCACATTTAAAGATAAAATGCAAAAACCCCCGCAGGCTTGGCGGAGAATGTGGGGGCTGTTTGAGGTTGCCCCTCCCCTGCCCACCCCATATTTGTTTTACCCTGCAATGGATTGAGCCTGTCAAGGCACAGCATCCTCTGCTGTCTACGGAAGTGGTCCCTGAAAACAGAGGGAAGGAGGTAGATTATGTAGATTATGTCTATTATGGACCATGAATGGGTTTTTTTTTTTAATTTTATTATTTTATTTTTTGCTGTTTTACTTATAGCATTTTTATTTCAGTTTTTTCTCTTTTTTTTTACCTTTTATTTTTTTTCTACTGTACAGCATGGTGACCCAGTTACACATATACGTATACACTCTTTTTTCTTACATTACATGTTCCAGTCATAAGTGACTAGACAGACGTCTCAGTGCTACACAACAGGATCTCATTGCTAATCCATAATTTTATTTTTTTAAATTCTCTTTCTTACAGGATGTGGACAAAAAGACAAACAGGTCCACTTACCTCTGTGACAACTCTTTTTTCTTTCTTTCTTTCTTTCTTTCTTTCTTTCTTTTTTTTTTTTTGCTTTTTAGGGCCGCACCTGAGGCACATGGAGTTTCCCAGGCCAGGGGTTGAACCCGAAGCTGTAGCTGCCAGCCTACACCACAGCCACAGCAATGCCAGAGGTGAGCCACGTCTGCAAACCACACCACAGCTCAGTGCAACGCCAGATCCCCAACCCACGGAGTGAGGCCAGGGATCGAATCTGCATCCTCATGGATGCTAGTCAGATTCGTTAACCCCTAAGCAGTGATGGGAACTCCTGTGAGCACTCTTGAAATCATGAGACAAAACCCCTTGAAGATGAGAGGATGCTGAGAACACAGAACTATGGAGTCAGAAGGTAGAGAAAACTGGGTGCCTATTTGTATAATTGAGCCAGGATTTACCACTAGGGAATTTCCTGAAGCACATGTGAGCAGAGGGTGGTGTTATTGCAGACTGAAGCATCCCAGGAAATGCAATCAGGGAGCTCCTTGAAGCATTCTGACCTGATCCACAGTCCCAAAGCAACTTGAAACAAACTGAGCAACAAAGAACTTCTCGGAAGTAATAGAAAACATATCCACCAGGAAAGGGGGAAAGGGCTAGGACGGATGCCTCACGGATAAGGAAATCCGAGTGACCACAAACATTTCACAAGGTACTTAATCCCACGAGCATTCATGTAAACACAACTTAAAGAGAGAGACAGCGTACTTCCCTTCACGGCTCAGCGGAAACAATCTGACTACCATCCATGAGGATGCAGGTTTGATCCCTGGCCTCCCTCAGTGGGTTGAGGATCTGGTATTGCCAGGAGCTGGGAGGTAGGTCACAGACACAGTTTGGATTTGGCATTTCTGTGGCTGTGGTGTAGGCTGGTGGCTACAGCTCTGATTCGATCCCTAGCCTGGGAACCTCCATATGCCACAGGCGAGGCCCTAAAAAGCCAATTAAAAAAAAAAAAAAAAGACAGAAAAGATAAAGAGACAGCAACAACCACCACCAGATTAGAAAACATTTAAAAAGGGGAATAAAAGCTTATCTTCATCCTGTGCTGAACAAGGATGTCGAACAATGGGAACACTTGAAAACTGTGGAAGTGAAAGGAAATTGACATGATCCTTTTTGGATAACAGTTGGGAGTTGTAGACATGCGTTCTCTATGATTTAGCCGTCCTGCCCTTACGTGGATGTATAACAGGTCCTCCCACATGTGCACAATACATGAATAAGCATGTTCACAGTGGCATTTTTCATAATAGCCAAAAAAAAAAAAAAACACTGGAGGAAAAAAAGAGGAAGAGCCGATATTGCCACATATCCATGGCCGACAGCTTTGAAATTGACCAGCTGCACACATCCACATGGTCAAGTCTCCCAAAAGTGATACTAGGGGAAAGAAATGAGGCACCAAATGATTCATTTGATGTGATTATATTGAAGCAAAGTTTAAATGCAGGCACAGGCATGTGCACCTGAGTGTGAAAACTTCCAAGCAGGGCAGCAAAGCGATGACGATACAGTCAAGACAGTGTTGGCCTCCAGGAAAGGGGGTTGTAACTGCCGGGGGGGTCGGGGTGGGGGGCTTCTGATGGTTATGCAGGGGAGGGCCTTTTAATGATATCTGAACCAGGGAGCTCCTGTCATTGTGCAGTGGTTAACGAATCTGACTAGGAACCATGAGGTTGTGGGTTTGATCCCTGGCCTTGCTCAGTGGGTTAAGGATCTGGCGTTGCCATGAGCTGTGGTGTAGGTTGCAGATGCGGCTCGGATCCCGTGTTGCTGTGGCTCTGGCATAGGCTGGTGGCTACAGCTCCGATTAGACCCCTAGCCTGGGAACTTCCATGTGCCGCGGGAGCAGCTCAAGAAAAGGCGAAAAGACAAAAAAAAAAAAAAAGGATTATCTGAACCATACACGTTTGATGTAAGCATTGGCTACATTTTTAGGCTCTCACACAGAGAAACATAAGACGTCAAAGATCAGGTGAGAAATGCTCAGAACCAGCCTGGAGCCCACCGCGTGGCATGAGTGACTCTGAGGGAATTCTGGAGAAGGGGCCTCACTGAGAGAGTGATGATCCAGAGGGTCACAAGCTTTGCTTAAGAAGTTAAGCCATGGGAGTTCCCATTGTGGCTCAGTGGGTTACAAATCTGACTTGTAACCATGAGGACACAGGTTCGATCCCTGGCCTCACTCAGTGGGTTAAGGATCTTGCATTGCCCTGGCCTGTGGTGTAGGCCAAAGATGAGGCTCCGATCTCGTGTGGCTGTGGTGTAGGCCAGCAGCTGCAGCTCCGACTGGACCCATAGCCTGAGATCTTCCGTATGCCACACATGTAGCCCTAAAAAAAGCAGAAAAAAAAAAAAAGAAGAAGAAGAAGTTAAACAATGAAAATTACCACTTCTAGCCAGAGGCCTTTGGAAGATAGTGTGAAAAAAGTGATATCTGTATGACTGGGTCATTATGCTGTATAGCAGAAATTGACATAAAAGTGTAAATCAACTGTAATTCTTTTAAAAATTAGAAAAGTAAAAAACATATAAAAAATATGTCTGGGAGTTCCCGTTGTGGCTCAGTGGTAACGAATCTAACTAGTATTCATGAGGTTGCGGGTTCAATCCCTGGCCTCGTTCAGTGGGTTAAGGATCCAGCTTTGCCGGGAGCTGTGGTGTAGGTTGAAACTCTGATCTGGTATTGCTATGGCTATGGCCTATGTAGGCCAACAGCTGCTACTCCAATTCGACCCCTAGCCTGGAAACCTCCACATGTGGTGGGTGCAGCGCCAAAAAGACCAAAAAAAAAAAAAAAAAAGTGTTCGATTTTAAGTCAAAGTTGAATCTTTTGAAAATATCCATCCCCTCTCTTAAGTCTAATGTGTTAACTTCATGGAGGGCTCTTGCTGCTTCACTGCAGTTCAGACCAGATCTGTTCCTTACACCCGTCTGCAAAGACTTGACACAGCTATCCTGCCCTTACTGGCCTGGAGAGCTTTCATCTTCCACCTTCAATCCTCAGGGCCAGAAGCACAGGAGGCACCACACCCAATGCCTCTTGCAAAAGTGAACTACATACTGTTGGTCTGGGCATACAGACTTCATGCCGGTTCCTCGCATAAACTTTTTCATGCTCTTATTTGAGCCTATTGACTGCATTTTTATTTTTTCTTATATCTATTTTAAATCTACAAATCGAACATGCTCAGACATGTATTTCCAAGAATTTATTGGCTTATGGAGTTCCCTCATGACTCAGCAGGTTAAAGAGCGTGTTGTCACTGCTGTGGCTCCACTTATAGCTGTGATGAAGGTTCGATCCCTGGCCTGGGAACTTACACGTGCTGTAGGCTTGACCAAAAAAAATTTTAAAAAGGACTCTATCAAAGAACCTATTCGCTTCGAAAGGTAGGCTAGGAGAACCCGTGACACGGAGACAAAAAAACAACATCTCAACTCCCCTGGGCTTCTGGGTGTGTTAATTGTTGACATAACAATGAAATGTTAAATTAGAAATTGATTAAACCCTTTTAAAAAGATCAGGAACTTGGGCAGTGCATAATAAATGATTATCACCAATCTCTAGCAAACCTTATCACTCAAAAAAGGAAATTTGATAGATATTTTCTTGTAAAGAAGTCATTCTGTGAGAATGCAGAGATGTTAATCTATTTTTTTTTTTTTTGCTTTTTGCTTTTTTAGGGCCTCACCCGTGGCATATAGAAGTTCCCCAGGCTAGGGGCAAATCAAAGCTACAGCTGACAGCCACAGAAACACTGAAACTGAGCCACGTCTGTGAACTACATCACAGCTCACGGCAACGCCGGATCCTTGACCCACTGAATGAGTCCAGGGATAGAACCTGCATCCTCATGGATGCTAGTTGGATTCGTTTCCACTGTGTCACAACGGGAGCTCCCGAGATGTTAATCTAAATCAAAGTCTCCAGGAGCATAGGTGTGTGCAGAGATGAAAATATATAAACATACACACATACGTGTACACGGATGAAGACTGAAAAATAGGAATATATATATATATTGTGTGTGTGTGTGTGTGTGTGTGTGTGTGGTGGTTTGGGTCTCCCATTAAAGAACTCGGCATTGGGATGAAATTCACCCAGATAGCTGAACAATTATGAAACAGCTGCATCTTCAGAATGACCTTTTCATCAAGGTACAAAACATTAAAGGTTAAAGAATGTTTGAAAGGAAGTTAATACTTTTAAAACATTGGGAAAATTGCCATCCTTTCAAAGATCTGACCAAAATGAGAGCAAAGTGCCAGACGGGCATGTACAAGCCTTACTGGGAGGAGGTGTGACATATTTGCTTTGCCTGTTTCATTCAAAACTATGAATGAACCTATGTCCTCAGGAAATGAGACGAAGCGGGCCTGGGAGCCACGCTGCGCGGGAGCTCACACAAGGAACCCTTAACAGGCTGGCTCCTAATTGCAATTTCGAAGTCACCTTGCTTCCTTTCTCAAATAGCGATGGCAGGAAGAACAAATCAATGAGCGTGTCCGATTTCCCAGGCTTCTCTTTTCCATCTGACCTGGATGGTGCAAATTCCAGTTGCTACTCACAGGGAAAATAGAAATATCAGTGCTTCCTGCCCAAGCCCCTTGCTTTAATTAGCTCCCCCAAAGGCCCTGAGACTCTACCCTACTTGCCTTGCAGATTCCTCTTCCCAGAAAATCGGGAGGTCTATGCTTTGCCCTGCCTTTCTTTCTTTCTGCCCCACTTTGAGCACATGCTTGTATCCTCCGGGGCATCCAGCCCCGTCCTGTTTATAAGCCTTTGTCTTTATAAGTCTCTCTGGGTGTCCTTCCCACACTGGCTGGAGGAGGGGGTGGCCATCCTTGGACCAACACTGTGTTCCAACCTCTTCACCAACACCCACAGTCCCAGGGAACTCTCACTCTATCCAGGAAGTGGGCTCTGCTGTGACTTGCCCATGGGCAGACAGCCTGTAATGCCATGCCTCTTTCAAACACCAGTGTGACCCTGAGAGCTCCCAGGCAGGCAGCACAAGGAAATCAAAGCTTCAAAGGGCTTCTCCAACTTCTTCTTTCTTTTTTCACCTGCAGCATATGGAAGTTCCCAAGCTAGGGGTTGAATGGGAGCTGCAGCTGCCAGCCTACACCATAACCACAGCAATGCGGGATCCGAGCCACATCTGTGACCTACACCTCCGCTCAGGGATTGAACTCACATCTTCATGGATACTAGTTGAGTTCTTAACCCACTGAGCCACCACAGGAACTCTGATCAAATTTTCTCTCCCGGAGCCCTTACTTAGTGCTTACGATGGAGAGAGCAGCCCCATTTTAGAGAGGAAAGTACGGCTCAAAAATCGGGGACATATCTGCTTGGTGAGTGATGGGGCATCAACCCAAGTCCTGCAGCACATGATCTGAGCTTGTACCCACCCTTGGGGCACATGAACGTGCACCCCGAAGCAAACCCACTGTGCACATGGCCCTTCTGCACTACTGATGGGTACTTGGCTTTAGTGCCCTCTCATTGCCTCCTGGAGCCTGGGCTGGAGGGCCAGCCCTCTACTTTCTCACCTTCACTGTCTACCTTCCTGACTCTTGATGTGCCCCAGATAGGGCCATCCTCCAGAGAGGGAACAGCTGGCATTTCTGGACATTTGAGATGGGCATGACTCCTTGACAAATTTCCCTGTTGGAGGATGACTCTGGCCCATTTTCAAGTCTCATTTTTCCTGGCCGACAGGTGAGGCCTGAGGAGGAAGAAGGAGGGTTTGTGGGCTGCTGGGCGACTGAAGGGGGGGTACCTTGCAGGCCTTCTCCTAGTGGGGATCTGATCCCCATGCATGCAGGTCGGCAGAGTCTTTTGACTCCCCTCAGCAGCCAAAAGACTCTCAGACACCTTAACTGATGCAAAAGGCTCCTTATGGATGAATCCCCCTATTTGGGCAACAGAATTTTTTCCCCTTTTTGGCCACCCTGTGGCATATATGAGTTTCAGGGCCAGGGATCAGATCAGAGCCACAGCTGTGACCTAAGCCGCCACTGCTGCATTCCGGATCCTTAACCCACTGTTCCAGGCTGGGGATCGAACCTGCGTCCCAGTGCTCCCAAGATGCTGTCCATCTGGCTGTGCCACAGCGGGAACTCCCGGGCAACAGATTTTAAAGGTATTGATGATATCTCTAAGGTGATCAAAAGTCAAGATTCCCTCTCCCCGAAATTTGCTCTCATTACCTACCATCTTTTTATATGTATTCACAAACAGCTAGCCAGCCTGAGTCCAGGCTCTAAGAGCATCCCCCCAGCAGGGTCCCCCCTTTCCCTGTGGGGCTGGGTTGGATGGCTGCAGATGACTGACTTGAACTCAGTGTCTCCAGAGAGGGGCTTACAGTGCCCTCTGCACTGGAATTTACCCTTCCCTGCAGCCTGATCACCACCTGCAGAGCCCCTGGCAGGGAGCCGAGGTGGAGATGGAGCACTTCCTGGGGCAGTCATTAGCTGAGACCCGACTCTAAGTCCTGTTGAGATGGAGAAAGAGCAATAAGCTCATGAACCCACAGTAGAGAAAGACAATGGTTATTTCTAAAAACTGTACTTAAAAAATAGGCCTGCAGGGGGCGTAGAGGGCCCCAGGGTACTTGGTGCTAATGCGCCATGGGGCGGGGTAGAAGGGGCGAGATGCTTAGCAGACAAGAGTATCTACTGTTCCCTGGTGGAAGCAAACCCAGTGTCCCAGGCAAAGGTCACAGCCAAGTCCACAGGCAGAGCCAGGCCAGGAAGCCAGCTCCCCTAGCGCCTGCAGAGTCCCTGATATCTTCTAGAGGCCAGAGGTCAGCACTCACGGTGGCAGAGCCAGTCCCCTCTAAGTGCACTTGCACACTCCCTTTTTTCCACACCCCTCCTGATGGGTGCTGTACACACAATCTTCCTTGCAGGCCTTTGCGCACTCACTGGAGCTCCTGCCTCTGGATGTGGGTGCTTCCTCCAGGATGTGTTTTCCCAGGGGAGGCGTTCTGCTGCTGAATGAAGCCCTTGCTCGGCACACTGGCACAGCCTGCTCAGCAATGACACAGCTTTCCTGGGGGCAGGACCCCCCCCCCCCTGCAGCGCCCCAACCAAGTCCCAGCTCCCAGAGCCCTGGAAAGCCCGGCCTTCGTGGGTGCGAAGTCCTTGGCTCAGGACACGTTGGATTTGTCCCTTTTGAAATTTCCATATTGGAGGGCTTCGGGAAGGGTGGTCAAGAACCAGGGTGGACAGGGGTCTTATATTGAAGTCATCTCAATGGAACAAATACAGGATTTTAACGTAAATATTAGCTTTATTAGGGGAACCTGGGGTGAGGGTTGAGTGAAGGGGCTGGAGTTCTTAACCCCCTTTGGGGTCACCACCTGCCTCTGCCATGCATCAGCACATCCAAGTGCAAGACGCACTGCAGAGCGCCTAGTCCTAGAGGCCAGGCAGCCCAATCCATCCCCTCTCAGTCCCAACTCCCCAGGCTCATCTCTGGGGCGGGAGCCGCCGCCCCGCCATCCCGCCTCTAGAGGGCGCTGTGGGAAAGGTGGTACTGCTTCCCGCAGCTGCGGGCTCCAGGGGGGTGTGCCCCAGGGACTCCACCCCTAACCCCTGGCCTAATTTGAATATTTCATTGGCTGCCGCCAGTCTGGTCAATTTATCATGCAAATGCATGTGCCCTCCGCGCCAGAGAGGAGCCACCGCCCGCGCAGGAGAGCGGCGCCCGATTGGTGGCCAAGACAGCTGCATTTGTAATATTTTTCTTTGGGCATTAGAGTCATTTACCAATGCCATCGCCGCAACTCGAGGCACTGCATCACAAGCCACTTAAAGGTTTTTATTGGCAGCTTCGAAACTTCTTAACATGTTCTTTCATTTTAAACCAAATGTCAACCTATTTCTGACCCCCCCCCCCCATAAAAAAGCTCCCTTGGTTACAACCTACTTTGTTTCCTCGTGATCTGTGCACCTGGAGGACGCGACCTCTTTCGGGTGAGCACTTGGTAGACCTGAAATAAATAATCTTTGCGAATTATTGTGGGGTCGAGAGGGGACTGATAGAAAACACAAAAAGGATCCAAAGAGTAGGAGGAAGAAGGAAGGCAGAAGATGAAGGAGATGGAAAGAGAAGTGGCAGAAAGAAGAGGGCAGGGGGAATTCAGAGTTACTCTGCAGAGGAGGAAATTCTTGGAGTGACCAAAGCTGCTGAGACTATCTACATACAAACAATCTGAATCTGCTGGCCACCGAGTCCCAAAGAATTCTGGCTCTGCTATTTTGGAAATGTAAGTTCTATGCACCAAGTTTCAAGAAATAAAAATGATCAAGAACGAGGCCCCAGCCCAGCGTCCCGCTTTTGTACCTGCCCTACAGAGAATTGCGCTTGATCTTGGATTTTGCCATGTGAAAATGCAGCGACAAACACAGAGCCACCACATGTAAGATAGGAAAGACCAGCGATATAGAAGAGAAAGGGGAAACGAAATTCTTCCTTGTCTTGCAAATTCCCTGGCTAGTTAATGAGGTCACCAGGTTTGCAATGCTGGGCTGTCTGTTCTGAGAAGATTTGGTGGTTTGATTTCTGAGACCTCCTCCTCCCCAGCGTTCCTGTATTGGACGAGAGCCTGTGCTCAGCCTCTCAGTGATTCACAGGCATGGTTTGGTCCGTCCGCGGAACTTGCACCCGCGCTGGAAGAGATGGGCACCTCCGCTCTGGCAAAGAGCTGTTTGCTTCCAGCCAGGGACAGATCCCATCTCGGTGCAGCTGTCTCGAGTGTAGTATTTTTTTTTTTTTAAGCTTTGCCTAAATGGTTTATAAAAATCCATTTTACTCGGGGGGTGGGGGTGGGGGGGACACCATGCTGTAGGGAGTAATTCTGGAAATTCCCCGCGCAACTCAGGTCAACACTTGGGATTTGATCAAAGGGCATTTTGCCAGTAATTGCGCCCTCCAAGCTGACCTTAATGTACGTCTGTCCTTCTCAGACCGAAACACAAAGACTTTCTATTTTCTTTAATCTTAGTTCTCCTAAAAAAAAAAATTAAAAAAAAGTTTTTGAAAGTTTGGCGAAGGATTGGGCTTGAAAGAGAATTTTGTAAGAAAGGGGAGTGGAATCTCAGCTCGGCTCCCCCACATGTGAAAACCGGGTACTGAGAACAGAAGAGGAGAGCCTGGAGGGAGTGGAAAAGGAAAATCGCCAGCTGGTCTTGGGAAAGCCCAGAAAAGTATTCCCTACCAATCACTCCACTGGGAGATGGGAGACAGAGCCAGCTCCCTTTAGATAACTGAGTTCCCTCTCTATTAGCTGCATAGCTTTTTTTTTTTTAAATTTTTGTTTTTAAAGACGATTATAACTGCCTGGAAATCCTGAGTCTGGGTGGGGAGGAAAAAAGAAAAAGAAAAAGAAAGCTCCCAGGCTTTCTAGGGAGCTGGACTAGGTCAGCTTCCTTCCAGAGTTCAGGAAGTCCCAGTCTGCGGACTTCAAGGCTGGTCGCGAGAGATCAAAGGTCCTTTTGCCCTGGAGTCATGATCCTGGTGGGATTGGCGGACCTGCAGTGAGCTGGGCTGGCAAAAGTTGGGCCAGACTTCTGGGGCAGAGCTACTAGAAATTTACAAAGTAAGAAGCTTCCCGCCGGAGAGGATGGTGGGTTGGGAACCTTGTACCTGGGTGTATTGGGTGGGGGTGGAGGGAGCTTCACATTCTCAAGGCGAACCCTTGACCTTGGGCGGAGAGAGTCCGCTACTTTTCCTCGCGGAGTACCTCGCCCCGCCCCCAGGCGCGCCCGCTGCGGCGCCCCCCCCCCCGCCCCCGACCCGCCCGGGCCCCACAGAAGCGACATTAATATACCGCTCCGATTTTCGAAGGTTTATTTCACGTCAAAACTGTAAAAGTTCCTGGGAGAATTTACAGACAAAACATCTGGTTCGTTAAAACAAAGCTACCGGAAAAAGAGAAACAAACTTCGCTGCTGTGCAAATGCACTTTTAGCAAACAATTTGCCTCCTGGCTCGGGCCTGGCCCCTGGGTCCAAATCCTACGCGCTTTGGCAGGCGCCGAGGTCCCGGGCCCAATTCCTGGTTGAGCTGTGCAGGTGGCAGCGGTCACGACTTGCTCCTGCCTAGCCCAGTTTGCGATGAGGAGGAGTGTGAAAGGGGCCAGAGCGCCTGCGTCCCAGGCGGGCACGTGCAGGACAGCACTCCCCAGGCATTGCGACTTCCCCAGGAATTGCTGAGTAGGCACAGGGCTCCCCAAAGGCTCGCCACTGGGCCAGGTGCCCTCACACCTCGAAATGGGGTGCAGGCTTTCTAAACGTACTGCGCAGGGTGCCGTCCCTCCAGGCGGCCCGCGCCTCCCTCAGGGGCACTGAGAACCCCTCTCCAAGGTCTGGCTTTAGGCCCCCTGGGCTTCTGGGCCCCCTGCCTACCCTGGGCCGGCAGCTTCAAGGATGCCTTCTTTCCCGAAGTCTTTTCCCTTCCGGCCATTCCAAATGAGGACACACTTCATTCTGCCCGACTTGGGTCCGGCGGCGGGCTGTCACCCATTGCCCTCAATCGCACCTGGAACACAACCTCGGCTGCCTCCCGGCGGTGGCCCGCCAGCTCCTTCCCAAGAGCGAACTTCCAGACTCCCCGCGCGGTGCGCAGAGGCCGAATCCCTGCCCTTGCACCGCACACTCCTTTCGAGCCACGCCTGCGTACTACCCCCACCCCCACTTCTCCAAGTCGTCCCGGTGGGGGGTGGGGTAGCCGAGGGCAGGAACGCCCCCGGGGTGGGATGGATCCGCGCAGGTAGGCCCGGGCGCAGCGGCCTGGGGCTCCTTGAGTTCTGAGCTCTGGAGTCGGGTTTCTAACCCCTGACCTGAAGAAGCGGAATTTGGGAGCATCTGCCTGCAACAGGACTCAGCGCCCCGCTGCAGAGTAGGAGCGGGGTTCTACCGGGCCCCAGGCGCAATCTTGGGGGTCAGGAGTTGTCGTCATGGCCCCTGGGGACTTTCTGGACTCTTCGCACCCAGCTGCGAATTGAGCCACCTGGCAGCCGCAGCAGCCTCAGCTTTTCCCTAAGGGCTTTTGCCACCGGACCTTTCCGTGCCTCCCCACGGTCCCTCAGCTACTTCTTTTATTTTTAGAGATGTAAGCAATTATTCTCAGAAACGCGGTACTTCCCTGGAGGTGGGAGCATCTAACTAGCTTAAGGGGGTTACTTTTTGCGTGACTCACGCAGCTAAGTAGTTACCCGGTGTTTGTGCGGGGCGGAAGCCTGTTGTTTGCTCTTCAAAGGAATGGTCCCTGCAACTCTTCAGAGTGGGGTGCGGAGATTTCTACACACTGTAATCTCCAGAATTTAGCTTCTCCGCCGGGCGCGGGCTTTTCCGCCCTCTAGTCTAGCGTGCAAACGGCTCGGCCGCTGGATGTAGTGCACGAAGCCCTCACCCTACAGCGCGGCCCGTCCTTCCCGCAGGAAGGAGCCCCAGCGAGCGCCGCCGCGGCCAACTCTGGCCTCCTCCGGAACCGCGCAGACCTGAGCACTCGCCGGAAAGCGGTTCATGCTCCCTTAGACCTCTAGACTCGCGGAACGAATCGACGCACAGGTGTTGACCCGCTTGTGTAGTTGACTTTGAGCGGCAGAACTCAGTAGGCACCCGGAGAGAAATATTTGCAGTAGGAATAAAGTCAGATAAAATTCCAGGGACAGCCACCCAGCAGATGTTCCAGCAAGAGGTCCTTACCCTAAATAAAGTTCCTGGGAGGGCAGGACAAGCCCTTTGGCTTGGACAGAACTGATCAGATGATGCGGGACATATGTGAAGCTGTCTGTCTTCTGGTCCCTTTGCGGGTGGGGAGAAGGTGAGGAAAAGCAAAAAGCAGAAGCAGGGGAACGTGCCACCAGCACTGGGGTCTGCACTCTGCCCCGCAACTCTGCAAAGCACTGGCTTCTCCAATGTGTGGCCCTGCCTTTTCTCCCTCAGTTACATGTGAATTACAGACTTCCTGCCACCCAGACACTATTTCTCCCTGAATGGAGCCCACGGGTCTTCACTGGGACCTGTGTTTTCTGCCCTCCTCACAGTGAGGACACTGTGAGGCAATGTTGCACAGCAGCCAGGCGGGGCCTGACAAAGTTTTAGCTTGAGACCTTCTGGCTAAGACCTGCTTGGCGACCTGCCTGACTCGGCCCTGCTGAAGTGGATTTAAGCCATGGCGTTCAGGTAGCTTCCGGGTCTCTACTGTGCTTGCTGTGGATTTGGGAAGCCTTCCTTCTCTCCTAGGCCACACCCAGTCCACAGAAAAGGGGTAGAACTTGCTGGAATGCAAGGGTTAGGCTGACACTGTCCTCCTGCATCTATCCCATCCCTAGAATAGCCTGCACAACTAAAGAGTCATGTTTAGCGGTCCCAATATTACAGGAGGTGCTTGTGGCTAAAAGATCCCCCCAGCAGGGATCAGGGTTCCAAGCTGTGCCAAGCCGGGCCCGAACCCCGTTTGCGTGTCCAGGCAAGGGCAGCGCGGTCGCGGTATGCACACCAAATAGCCCGCGTTGTGCGTGACGGGCCGTCGCGGCGATGTGCAGCTCATTGACACTGATGGATGCGCCAGTGGTTGGACGGACAGATGATGGGGCGGATCGCACTGCGCGCGGCGCCTGAGCCGGTGAGGGCGAGGCAGCGATCGAGCGGTGTCTGCCGGCGGCAAGGAGGCTGGAGCTCAGGCCGCGGCTGGCAGGGGGAGGAGGCTAAGAGAACAGGTTTGGAGAGCAGCACAAGGAAGGAAAGGAAGAGAGGGAAGCAGGAGCCAGGGCGAAACTCTCAGCCTTCCGTGCGCGGCGCCCAGCGCCCTGCACTCATTACGACGGGTGCGCTTAAGTGTCGAGCTCGGTGCAGGGAAGGTGATCAGTGGGAGGGCTGGAACTGACCTCCCGCGGTGACTACCCTCCTTCAGGCAAGAGGTGCTCAGTGCCACAACAAGAATCCTAGAATCCTGAGGCCGCAGGCGGCATCTGCCAACTCACCGTTTCCTCCTTCGCAAGAAGCGTTTCACGCCCCACGGCCGCGTCTCCCTGGCCTGGAGGGACGGTCGCTTTGGCCACTGCGGCCGCGGACACCAACTGCACGCCGCGCCCCCGCCCCTGAGCCCGCCGCACATGGCCGGGCCCGGGGTCCAGCCGAAGCCTAACTCCGACTCCCCGCAACTGCCCCGGGTCCGCATCCCGCAACTCTGCGCGCTCCTGCGCGCGCCAAGGCGCAGGAGGCTGCTTTATAGCACCGGAGAACGGCGACGGCACATCTGCATTCAGGGAGGCGTCTGGACCCAGCCCAAGCCCACAGGCTGGGGGCAAGCGGAGACTTTTGATCTTACCGTCAGGGTGAGATCACGGTCTCCTTGTCTAAAAGAAAAGAAAGCATGCCTGTGAACTTTCAAAACAAACTTGCAAAAACAATCACAAAGGAAAAATAAAGAGGAGAAGGAGCAGAGAAAGAGGGAGAAAGAGACTAAAAAAGAAACATAAGGTGGGGGGGGGTGGATGGAAAGAAGGAAGGAAGGAAGAAGGCCAGGGTTTGCAGCTCCGAGAGCGCTCAGGCAGCCAGTCCCAGGGCGTGGGGCTCCAGCCCTCGCTGTGACTATCGGACGCAGGGCCCAGGGGACTCTCTGGGCCCCAGCGGCGAGCTCAGGAGGAGCGCTGCCTCGGGGACCATGGGTCTGGCAGCGGCCCCCGCGCCCCCGCTCCCGCCGCCTAGCTGCGCCGGGAGCCGGCCCCGCCAAGGCCGCCCCATTCCCGGCCCAAGAGCTGGCCCAGGGAGACGCAATCGAGCCCGCAGCGCATCGATGCGCCGCCGCCCGCGCCGCTCCGGCTCCTGCTCCCGCTCAGCGGCCGCCGCCCGGGGGTCGTCCCAGTGAGCTCCAGCCCACCCTCGCGGCCGCCAGTAAGTGAGTCCGCAGTGCCCCACCGCCAACGAAGCCGTGCCAGCTCCTCCTCTCCACGGCCCGCCGGCCCAGCCCGGCAAGGAGCCTCCGCTCTCCCAATCACCCGATCAATAATCAATTCTTTTTGCTCAGTACTGCCGGCAGGCCCGGCGCAAGGCGCAGCGGCCCCTTTCGGGGCGCCCCAGGGCGGGGGATGGGCTTGGGAGCCCTAGTTCCTGCCCCCGCCCCCGTCCCGCCCTCGGATCTGCCTGCGCCGGGGGTTGGGGGCGCGGCCCAAAGCCTAGGGGGCTAGGGGTGGAGTGGAGGTCTGGAGCCCTTCCTAGTCTGGGGAGGAAACTTGGAGGCACCCCCACAACACACTCCCCGACCCCGGGACGGGCCCGGCAAAGTTTGCCGGGGAAAAAAATTGGGGGGAAGTGGCGGCGGCGGGTCCCGAGGGAGGAGCACGGGTGGCGCGGGGTCTGAGAGCAACCACCACCCACTCCGGCCCGCACCCACTTCCTACCCCGAGGGCGCCGGCGGCCGCGGGCCCTGGCATCCCCGGGGTACGCAGGCTGAAGCCCAGGATCCGAGCTAGGGGCTTGGGACGCGGCGGGTGGAAGAGGAGTGCAGCCCGGGAGGAGCAGCGAGGGGCGGTCAGGGGGCGAGGCCGGGTGGGGAAGTGGGGTGGGCGGGAGTAGCAAGCGCCCCGGGACGGGCTCGGCCCGGCCGGCGCCGCGCCCCTGCGTGCGCGCACCGGGCGGAGGCGGAGGGGCGGCACCCCCTCCCTGGACTGGGCGGGGGTCCTAGACAGGCCCGGGGCCGGGAGCTGGGGCGCCGCGCCCCCGCGGGCTGGCGAGTGACACGATCATCTCCTTTTCCTTTAAGCTTGCCTGTTGCCGACGCCGCCGCTCCAGCCGCGCCGCGGGCAGAAGACTGGACCGCTGAGCCCCGGGCCGCGGCGGCGGCTGAGCGCACCCCCGATGCCGTGACCCCCTGCCCGGGGGCGGGGGCCCGGGCTTCGCTGGCCGGGGCCGCTCCCGCGCTCCTCCTCCCACCCTTCTCCCCGCCTTCTCCCCCTCTCCCCGCCCCCCGGCCCCGAACCCGGCGCACCTCGTCTGGGGACGGGGCGGGGGGGGGGGCAGGGCTGCCGCTCCTCCCCGCCCCCTCCTCCTCCGGCCTCTGGAGCGATTTGTCAAACTTCCCATTCCGCCGGCAGCGCGGTCCTCCTCCTCCTCCTCCTTCACCACCTCCTCCTCCTCTGCCTCCTCCTCCCCCCGCGCTCCTCCCTCCCCGCGCCTCCCTCGCCCGCCCTCCTTCTTCCCTCCGCACGTTCGGGGATCGCGGCGGAGCGCGGAGCGGGGGGGACGCGGAGAGCCGGGGCGCAGCAGCATCCTGCGGGCGGCCGCTCTCCGGGGGGGAGGCTGAGAGCCGGCCCGCCTGGCCCCCCCGCGGGCCCGCCGCCCCTCCCTCCCTCTCCTCAGCCCGGCAGCGGCGGCGGCGGCGGCGGCGGCGGCAGTGGCAGTCGCCGGAGGAGCATCATGCCGAGGAGGAAGCAGCAGGCGCCCCGGCGCGCAGCAGGTACGAGCGGCTTCCCCTTCCTCCTCTCCTCCGCCTCCTCTTCCTCTCCTCGCCCCGCGTCTCCAGCCGGCGGCGACCCCGCTCTTTGCCCGGCTCCTTGCCCCTCTTGCCACGGCCGCGCAGACTAACTCCGGGGCGCCAGGCTCGCTCGCCGCTTTCCTGTCTGGTGCGTGCGCCCGCCTCGCGGACCGGCGCCCCCCGGACGCCCCGTTGCGCTCTGCCCCCTTCCCTCTCGCACCCACTTCGGGAACCGCGCTCGCTCTCGGCGACCTGAGCCAGCCTGGGTCCCTGCCTCCTCAGCTCTCTGACCGCGAAGGGGATGGGAGGGAAGGAGCCCTCTTCTGTCTCTTGCTGTGGGGGGCGGGCGGGGTCACCTGAGTTCCCCGGGACACCTTCCGTGTCCTCCCGCGGCCGGCCAGCGGGGGACTGCCCGGTGTCTGCCGAGTGAAAAAGAGAGAGCAAGTGAGCGAGCCGGTCTCTCTGGCCACCCTTACTGCTAATCCGATTGATTCTTCATTTATTGGGCCCAAACCCGGCACAGCGGTGGAAACCAGAGCGCACAGGGTCTGGGTATTGTCAGATGACTGTCAAGTCGATGGTAGATGCTGGCGTTCCCTTTACCCCGGTTTGTTTTCCCTCACCCCCACCCCCTCCTTCCGCTGCTTCTCCCACCCTCATCCCATAACACTTAGTTCTGGGACGTGCTGGAGTACTCTCCCCCCCACACCACCACTTTTTTTTTTTTTTTTTTTGCCAGGAGTGTCAACTCCTGTTAAGACTGAGCCGATTTTTTTTTTCTTCCTCTCTAGAAAAAGCATCTTTGCAAACAAAACAAAACCCACACACATAACATTATTTTGCAATAATGTCATTTGGGGGCATGTTGCCTGAAAGAAGGGTTTCTGGCCCTTTGCCACCCTTGATTTGATGACTGATTGATCGCCCGTCATGCTGCTGCCTTTGATC
This sequence comes from Phacochoerus africanus, assembly GCF_016906955.1. Lineage (NCBI taxonomy): Eukaryota > Metazoa > Chordata > Mammalia > Artiodactyla > Suidae > Phacochoerus > Phacochoerus africanus. The sequence goes on along the minus strand of NC_062551.1, from coordinate 41,424,851 downwards.
TATTCATTCCCAATAAACATCAATAAATCACTCGAAATGGTGAGGCCAAGCTCTGTGACGTCACTAGGGCCTTGTCAGTGCAACTTCTGGGATTTGGGGCGGATTGCTGAGAGGACCACATATGGACGGGATGTATTTTGATATGAGTAACACTCAGATGTGCAGAGGTTCAGATGCTGCCTGAAAGGGAGGGTTAAGTGGAGGTTCATTTCTTTTTCTTTTTCTTTTTTTTTTTTTCTTTCTGTTCTTTTCTTTTGATGGAAGAAGGGAGGGTAGAGAGAACGGACAGGGCATATTGCCTTGGTGCCCTTCTTAGATGAAGGAAGCGTCCCCATGCTGAGTGCCTGGCGTAACAGTGGGGGTGGTGGCAATGGTCATTTCCATCATGTCAGCCAGCACTGCCAGTGGAACTGACACTGACTGCACTCTGAACTTGAGTCTTCTTACACGGGGTCACAGAGAGGGAATGCCATACTTTCTTCTCCCAGAAATGGGCTGTCCTGTGAGTGTCCTAAGAAGATCTTAGAAGAACACAGACTTGGTTTGGGGCATGTACTGCAGATTTTGCTCGCTGCCGTTCCGTGACAGTCAAATTGAGAAAGTTTGAAAATCCCCGTCGTGGTTGTAGGGAGGGTTCTGCCTCTCCGTTCACCTCCTGGCTGGTGCTTTTTGCCCATCCTACCTTCTACTTTAAATTCCAAGCTCAAGCAATGAGCTTATCTACCCAAAATAAACTCTAAAAGTTTGGAGGACTCCTTCACAAAGTTGGGCAGTAGGAGTGTCTTGGGCTGCTTCCAGTCTTTGAAATTTTTTTTCTTTCCTTCTTGGATGCACATTTGAAGGTATCTGTGTGCTTCAATCAAATGAACCATATGTGATTACATCTTTACATTTGGTTTAGAACTCTCTCCGCCGTTGCTTCATCTTTTCTCTTCCACCTTGCCAATCCGAGACTCTTATTTGATAACTTTCTGCTAAAAATATGAGAGGAGGAGGAAAGGTGCTATTGGTTTTATTTTATTTTGAAAGCAACCTGTTCACTAACCTTTTTGCACCTTTTCAAAAACCAGCCAGGGAATCTCAGGTCAGTGAAGAAATATTCATTATATAAAAACTTGACTGCACGACTAATAGGAGATGGAAGAATGGTTTTGCTCTATCAAAATGACCCGTCAAAACGACTTTGTTTCATATTTGATTTAATTGTCTCTCTCCTGACAGGCACATTCATCAATAGCTTAATGGTCAATCAGAAGTTGGCAGCGTGAGTGCTTTCTTTCTTTCCCATACCCTGGTTTTGGATTTACTTTATCAGAATGCCTCTGCCTAATGGACGTGTGGAGGAGGGGGTGGAGAATGTCTGAAGGGCTACTTATTTAAGGAGAGTGGAGGAATAAAAAAAAAAAAAAAAAAAACCCTCCACACTGAGGCTGGTGATAAGTATGCACAGGCCAGTAAGTGCACTGCATGAGTTTGTTTGTTCGTTTGGATGGACACGAAACTTCCCTTTTTTTTTTTTTCTTCCCCTCCCTTTTCAGTTCTCCCAGCTGCAAGTTATAAGGTTCATGCCTGCTTTTGTGGCAGACTGGGAGTGATGACAAATTGATTGCTTTGTACTGATAGAGAGGGGGAAAAAGAAAGATGTCTGCTGATTGGTAACTGGAAATCCAGTCCCCAGCAACCTTGAGAATACTCGAGAATTTTTTTTCCCCTCCAAACTGAAAGGTCCGCTCAGCCATAAAAAAAGAAAAGTTGTTTTGCCAGCTTCATTAGTGTTCACCTAATTAGCTGTAAACCTGATGGATTCCTGACAGCTTTAATGATTGGAGATGACAAGCTCGACGCAGTGTCATCCAGCAGAATTAGGTTTGCAGCTAGTTTGATGTAATCAAGTTGATATTACACAGTCCTGGCTGCCTTTAGTTGTGCATTAACTCAATTTTCTGCTGCAGGTGACAAATGGGCTTTGGTACCTGGATAATCATGTCATAGGAATTAGGGCCCTTTTAATGGTCTGGGGTAGAATAACAACCACAAAGGGCTGAGAGCTGGGGAGACGGTGCAGACATAGCACACAGGTGCACACAGTTTTTATATCTAGGCCAAATGTAACACTGCTCTCCAGAAGGCCAAAGCAGGCTCCAAGAATCCCTGAAAAGACGTATTTCTGTTCTTTCGGATTTTCTGGTTTTGATAGAAATTATGCATGGCTTAGTGTCTTTTTTCGAAGAGAGAAGAGAAATTTCTTTACCTGCCAAAGAGAAACCTGGGCAGGAGTTTCCTTTCTCCAGGCGTGTAATTTCCAGGGGCGGTGCATTTGTGCTAGACAGATGTTGTTGCCTGTAGAAGCTCAGAGGAGCGGGGTTACAGAGGCCAGTGTTCTTCGGGCAAAACCACCATTATTCCTTTTTTAAAATACGACTCTCTTCTGTTGCCTAGCATTTTTTGGTAAACAAGTATTTTTTGAGAATACCAGAAAAGACCTTTGAGCAGTACCTAGTAGCAGGTAACCTTTTATTCATTCATATTCATTGTCGGGAAGAAACTGTAACATCATAAAGCGCTATTGCCTGAACTCCCCCCCCCAAAAAAAAGTCCCGTGCTCAGGAACTTGACACTGACCCTCCGAGTTTCATTGGGTGAAAGAAAATAACCTTCCCTAGAGTTCTCAGGTAGTCGAGGTGTCAAGGTGAACCTTCAAGCATCTTGACTTCTGTCAAAGTGGTTTGGACCCCAGAGGGACCTGCTGGTGTAACAGATCACCATGGGTCCCCAAGTGGGGACACTGCTTGTGGCAGCGAGGTGTGGGGGTTTTACTTTGCCACTGGACATGGGCAGACTTAAAGATGGCACACCTGGTGGAGTCCAAGTGATGCCATTTGAGCCTTCCCAGGTCCCCACCACATATTGGACGAGCTTTTTTCTCTCTGGGAAGCACATGGAGCATTCAGGAAAGCATTTCGGCATCAGCCTGGGGAATGTATCTGCTCTCAAACCTTCCACCCGTCTTTCCTTTGGACAGACTTTGTCCCCTGTATTAAGGGGACCAAATGACTGGTTTGCATTGCTCTCTGATTTCCTCCCCCCCGCCCCCTCCACCTTTTCCTGCAAAATGAAAGGAACCATGTAAATTCTAAAGAAGAAAAATCAGGAAGATGAAGGAGAAAAACAGAGGGCAGGAGGCCAGGCTCTTCCTCTGGACTGCCACACAGGGGAGGGAATCTTCCAGAATCAGCTGCTGTGCCCCCATTATCTTGACAACTGTCAGTTAGGGCTTCAGTGCTCTCCAGGGCCACCCTTGATTGTGAGCGGTTGATGTTGTCATTTTGTTCTCCGTTTTGCCTTGAGCGCGCTCATAAACGGGAGCCAGATAGTCAATAACTGATGTATCAGCAGTTTTCCCCCACATTGCCTCACCAGTCTGCATTTTCCCTCTTTTTTTACTAAAGATTGTTTTGTAAAGTGATTAGAATGAAAGGTGACTGCTCAGGGCCGTGGGAAATGCCGTGAAACCCAGGTGAGTTCCCAGAATGAGAGCCCTGTGTTTCCCCGCCTTCCATGCCTAGATTTCTGGAAAGAGAAGGAGGATCACTTTCTGGAGGGCCAAGGGCCCGGCTCTTTTCAGGGGGCTTCCCCCCCCCCCCCCCTGCGGCGGCAGCAGCAGCGTCTGGTGGAGCCAGGCTGGGGCGAGGGCTGCTGCGGATGCAGGCGGGGAACGCAGCCGAGAGCTGATGGAGAGACCTGGTCCTGGTGCCCCACAGCCACGTTTCATGCAGTAACGGGAGCAGGCCACAGTTATGCCGAGCACAGTTTGGGAGGCTTTCCTGCTGGCCCATTTTTATTCCTGCCTGTCACCGGACAGACTATAAAAATAGCTTTCGTCTTGTAGTAAAGAGCAAAAAAAAAAAAAAATAGTAAGGTGTGTGTCTAACTTCCGCGTTAGTGTGCAGACCAGGTTAGGGAGACAGGCCTTTGAAAGAAGCTGTTTTGTGACACCTCTGTAGCATCACCCCACAGCTTGTGTAGGGAAGCAGGACAGATCAGAACAGTGGTAATGCTCCCCCGGACTTTCTCAGGTGTTCTCTGTGTGTGTGTGTGTGTGTGTGTGTGTGTCTGTGTGTCTGTGTGTGTGCGTGCAAGCACGTTCTAGTTATGCTCCAAATTGTGGTTTCTCTGTCTGAAGTTAAAAATGAAAGGTGAATACAATATATTGTATTTGGTAACAATGATATGGACTGGTACATCGAGACAGATAATATGCAGTTGTAATTAGACTCAATAGACAGGCAGTCATTTTTAAATTCTTTTGACACATGCATAAAATAGTCATATAATAAGATAAGATGACAATTTTATGTTAGGTTGATAAAGTGTCCTGATACATGCATTTAAATGTCTGTAAGCCTTTAAAAAAAAAATCCAGACAGATTAATTCTAGTTTCCAGTATTTGCAGTTCGTCATTAAATTAATTTTCAAATCCCACTAAACAATGGCTATGAATATGGTTGTTTTTTTTTTTTCCCCTTTTCTGGATTCTTTTACCTCAGTTGTAAGGAACAGAGCCATAGATTTGGTAGCTTTCTTTTATTTTTCAACACTTGTAAACATTTATGTTAGACACGGGTGTCAAAATTCAGGTTCCTGTTTGTTACTAGAAGGATGCTGTGCATTTTTGGAAGTGGAGAAAAAAAAAGCAGTGGTAGAACCTAATCTGCCTATGACCCGTGGCCTGCACAACTGTCATACTCCCGGTTTAGGAATCTTTATTGGAAAGACTACATAGTGTCCTTGACCAAATATTGAATATTTTATAAGCCCCATTTAAAGACGACGACGTTTCGAGCACATGCACTTGATTTGATCAGCCCTTAGATTCTTGGGCTTAATCACTTTCGGTTCTGTAAATTATTTTAGTATTTCCACAAGAGTGGCCCAAGAGATGTATTGGGGGCAAGGAGGGGGAAGCCTGTCTCTAAAGGTCACGTTACCTGGGTCCCCTGGCCTTTTCCACCAGCGCCTTCCCGAATTTTCTCCAAGTGTGCGAAGGTGTGGCTCTGGAAGAATAATTTACATTGTTTGGGCTTAATGATAAATTATTAATTCGTCCTGTCAGGACACATGTTATTAATTATGACTGTGTTTTCTTCATCCAGAACAGCTGTTGGGGCAACAGCGTAAGTTCAGATTGTCTTCGAGGGGGAGAGCGCCAGAGCAAGGAACTTACCAACTCCTTGTCATCATCTTCCTGATCCCCTTGCTTTGGGAATAAAGGATTGCAGGGGGCGGAGGGAAGGGGAGAGCGCAAGGATTAATTCTTGACCAAGGTGGGTCCTGGCAAATGCTCACTTAAGGGACCTTTTTAAAAAGCAGGCCCGACGCAAACGATGCTCCAAGTCCAGGTGGGATGCTGAGGTCGTACCTGCGTCCTTCTGCCGCCTGGTTGCGAACTGGCTGGCTGCTCTCTCCGTTCTGCCCCTTCGTCCTCTTGTTGTCATCCTCCTCTTGGGTAGACCAGAAGGTCGTGTTCCCAAGTTCATGGTAGCGGAAAGCACAATCCTCTCAAGGCCTATTTGTCCCCCAAACTGGAACCCATCCCTTGGAGAGCAGAGGGCTGTATGGGGATGTCCGTGAAATGACTCCAGTGCAGCTACTTTTGATTTTTCCATCCCTATCATTAAATCGAGTCCTATGTCTTCAGTTTCCTCTGAGTTCTTTGAGAAATGCATGTTGCATAAAATAGGCAATTTTTAATGAACAATTTAATGTAAATGGGTTTTGAATTTAAATTAATATTAATGAAGCCTTGAGTGAATTTATTTTGCATACGTAAAGACTTGTAAGTCTTTCACTCATGTGCTTTCTCCTTTATGTAGTAACATTGGTTGGGTGGATTAACCAGCGCCTTCTCAAGATTTACACTTAAAACATGAAATTGATTTCATGTGTCCAAGAGTGCCAACATATTATTAGGCAAAAGGGTTACTTCATTTGAAGAAAAGAGACCTCATTTCCCACGAAAGCGCTGGCTCTCCACAGCCCTGCCCTTCCTAAAGGCTGCCGTGGGTTTGGCATCGCTGCCGGGGGTGTGTGGGGGGGGAATACACACCAACAATAGTGACTACAATCAAGACGTTGTCTTTCTTTGGCTTACCTCTAATGCATTATGTATCCTGGGATGATGGGAAGTTCTGTAATTAATTCTGTTAGATGTAATTGCTATAATCACTTTGATGCTACACATAATAAAGGTGATACGGTAAGCACATAAAAAATATAAACACCTTATTGTACCACCACGGCTCCCATTCATTCCTTCTCTCGCCAAGTCTGGCTGATAGACAGGTGGTCTCACCTGTTTTTCGATCAGAGGTGACCACTCCTCCGACCTGTGTTCACGGATGTCCCAAAGGAGAGCCAGGGAGTGGAAGGGATGGGCCTGGGCCTGAAGGGATCTCCAAGCTGGTTGCCTAGCGGTCTGAAGTCCCTTTCCCTGAAAGATGTGGCTCATAAGAAAAGGTGACCGTTCGCTTCTCAAGGGGAGGGAGGTGAACACTGCAGAAGGCGTTGTGGGACAGAGGAAGAGGTGCGGGAGTGGACGGGGAGCTTGGGGAAGAGGTTCAGATCACAGGATGTGCTGCTTTAGTGGGTTTTCGCATCCTCAGAGTGTGGGATTATGGGAAGTGCCCTGGTGTGTGTGTGTGTGTGTGTGTGTGTGTGTGTGTGTAACAGAACACAGGATTGTGTGCTTATAGGTAACCAGAGAAAGCCACCTTTCTGGTGCAGTGCAAAAGGGAAATCAGTACAGAAGATATGCACTATTATTATCAATATCATTCTTCTTCTTCTTATGCACTTTTCATGGGGGTGTCTGAGGACCTTGCCTAACTGTTGCACGACCCGGAGTTGTCCGATGGTGCCTGTTGGACAGACACCTGAGTGACGTTTGAGGGCTCCTCCCATGCCGCGCTGGACCAGACCTGTCCTGGATCCAGGCCACCGCAGGACACCCCAAGCCCCCAATTCTTGTGGGATATTTCCAAACACATGTCCGTGGTTCTCTGCCACTGCAGCTTGCAGGAGGCTGAGAAGGTGGCAGAGAGGACCCTCGGTGTGTAATTTTCTCCCCGTGGATCCATCATCCGCCGCACCCTGTCCCGTCTCCTGCAGAGGTCAAGAGGTGCCATGACCCAGTGTTGGCCTGACCAGGACGCGCGTGGTTCGCGTGTACGTTTTATCTTTTCAGGGTGTTGCAAGCGACCAAGTCTGTCCATCAGGCACGCATGGCAATAAAACGAGAGAAAGGGTATGTGAGAGAAGGGCCTGCCTCTGCTTCTCTGGGGGAAGCCAAAGGTGGTTTCAGATGGTGGTGAGATGCAGTGACCGCACTGGCTCCCCAGCATGGTACCCAAGGCCCCGGGGAGCTGGGTCTGGCCCTGGCTGCAGCCCGGGCAGGGACAACATCAGACTGGGCAGGGACAAGAAGTCCCCTGGGGACCTAGGCTCCCCGCCTGCCAGGTGAGCAGTGCCCGAGGAGAGGGTCCTGGGGTCTGGGCCTTGGCTGCAGACAGACAGCCAGCAGCCCTCCTGCGGTGACGTGGGGCTGGTTTTGATGGCGAAGAGGATAAAAGGTCTGAGAACTCCATAGGCCCCTGTAATCAGGGCCAGCGCTGACATCCTTCTCAAGTTTGACAGCTTCTTCCTTTTCTCTCCTCACCGCCAAGCCTTTCTCAACTGCACGTCCCGCCCTCCTCCTCTCCCCTCCCTCCCTTGCCCGCCGCCCACCCCTTCCCCTCAGCCGTCTCCTCCTTTCTGTGTGTGTGTGTGTGTGTGTGTGTGTGTGTGTGTGTCTCTCTCTTGTTTCATGTTCTTGATCAGTCTCAGATGCCGGGAATTATTTTTTTTCAGGCGGGAGGGGGAGTGTTGCTTTAGGTTTGTGGGTTGGGCAGGTGTGAGAGGAAGTCTGTGTTTTTTTTTTTTTTTTTTTGTACTGTAGGCCTGTTGCTAATTAATGTTCCTCCATAAGATTCTGTCGGAGTTGAGTAATGTTTTTGATCTTTATGCCTGATAACTGCATACTTAATGAGATTTCAAAGCTGTGAGTGCAGCTCCCTACAATTATTGACAGATGCCTTTTCTTTGCCATTGGGTTCAGCTTCATAAATCCTCTTGCCGTAATGAGGTTCAGCAGTGCCACCCTGGCAGTGAGCTAATGAAAGGGGGGAGGGCGAAACGGCTCATGGCTGTCTGACACATTTTTTTCCTTTAAAATTTACTATGCAGATGTCAAGCTGCGGGACGATTACTTCAAACATGCTAATTTTTATCTGGCTTTTGTGTCAGCCCTTTGCCATGAAAAAATAAATAAATAAAAGGACTACCTTTCCTCCCCTTCCTTTCTTTTTCTTTTTTTTTCCTCCCTCGTCCCGCCCCCCCCTCCCTCCGCAAAGTCACATCTTTAATAACCCGTGTGGCGTGTGACCGCTCAGGACGCTGACACTCGCGTGGCCTTTTGCAGGTATCCAGTGGCCGACCCGTGGTGGGTTTTTTTTTTCTTTTTTTCTTTTTTTCTTTTTTCTTTTTTTTTTTTTCCCTTTCCCTCCCTCCCTCGCCATCCATCGGAAGGGCAGGGGGAGGATAAAGTGTGAATTTCCCCAGGCCTCCCATCAGCCTGCCCTAAGTATGCACTTGAAACGTCGGAGAATTCATTTCAGAGTTCTGAAACTCGATCCCGGGGAAGAGCTGCACCATGCCAAAGAGTCGATTTCCTTTTCAGCGGAGTCATACATCACTGACCCACCCTTCCCTCCTGACAGAATGACATATGTCATTTATCATATGGGCCCCAGCCAGACACAACGGGGAGGGGAGGGAAGCTCGGTGCCTGTGATGCCGCCTCCTCCTCCTCCTCCTCCTCCTCCTCCTCCTCCTCCTCCTCCTCTTCCTCCTCCTCCCACTGTACACAGTACCGCTGGCTTGCAGAGAGAGCACTGCTGATTTGGCGAGAGGGAGGAGAGGCAGGGGCAGGCGGAGGGGGTGCGGAGAGCCTGCTTCGTATGGATGGCTGGGTGTGTGGTGTGGCGGGCCCGAGATTGGCAGAGGCACCGGCGAGGTTATGTTCTTTCCTATGATCTGTGCCACTCCCTGCTCAGCCTCTGAGGCTCTTCTGACTCCCCCCCTCCGCACCCCCCCCACATTGCTTTTCTCTTTTCCCTTCTTCTTCTTCTTCTTTTTTTCATTTAATAGTGAAGGGTTAAAAAAAAAAAAAAAAGGCGCAGCCAGGGCTGACAGGTATCATTCAGCCGCCCTGGCTTGTGAGGGGTGGTATAAATGAATCTCAGGGCCCCTGGCTTCACATGATTCAAACATGCGTTATTGAAGATGGATGTTCCTTAAAAAAAGATTGATGGTGGATGCTGGGCTTAGGGTGCCATTTATCATTTTGAATATTATTTAGACTTGCCGTGTAAACCTGTAACTTGAGAGTTGGACGAGCTGGGGCAGGGTAGGGGCCTGGGAGTGTGTGTGTGTGTGTGTGTGTGTGTTTCCATTGATCGGCCTTGGATTATCATTGCTGCTGACCAGACACGGGTCCTCCCCTTTACAAGATAGAAGACACCCCGCCCATCAAGGGGGGATGGTTGAATTTTGAATAATTTCCAAGGACACAGGGAAAAAGGAAGTATCTGTGATTTACACGAAAGCTCACAGGCAACTTCTCTCTCTTCTTCCTCTCTCTCTTCCCCAACAGAGGCAGTCACGTATGAAACATTAAAATATAAACAGAGCCGTAGTAGCCGAAGCCAGGACCCTTGTCTGATTTTTTAAACTCTGGGACATGCCTTTAAAAAAAAAAATCTGTATCTGAAATGCTGAGCACAATATAGCTATTCAAAAAAAAAAAAAAAATGCCGGTTGGCTTGCTTAGCAGTGTGAGAAGGAAGAAGCAGACTTCCATGTCCCAGGAATTTTTCAGATAAAAAAATGATCTGTGGCGGCTCCCTGCCCCGGCTCCCAGCAGCCTCCTCCCCTTTTGTGAGTGCCCTCTGTCCCCTCTGCAGGCCCCAGCAGACCCCTGCCGGGACTGATGTGGACAGCTGTTTCCAGACCCCACCGGCTCATCACTTCTGGTTCCTTTGCACCCTGAGCTCTGCTCCGGGACACCCCCACCTACTGGAAGTACTTAGGGCCGCAGCCCAGCTGCTGGAAGAATCAGCCAGGCCGAGCCTTTCTCTCCTGCTGCAGAGGCCTGCCACCCGGTTTCCCAGTGGAAAAAGGGAAGCAGAAACGGCTGGCCTTCCTGCTCATCTCCTCCACGAGGAGAGCCCCGATAGTGCAAATTTAATTGTCAGGCATTCTATTAAATATGTGACTTTATTTGGGTCTGCTAATTACATTTAGGGCTTCTTGTATGACTTAGAGTGTGGACATTAATTTTAAAAAATGATGGGACGGAAAGGGAGCCCGGGATCGTTTTTTTGTTTTGTTTTGTTTTCTTTTTTCTTTCTTTCTTTCTTTCTTTTTTTTTTTTTTAATCCAAAGAAAGGAAAATCTAGAATTTGTCAAAGGGCTGCCCATTCATACCTTGCTGCTGCTTGGACAAACTTTGCCCTGACGGGTAAAACAGCCTGCATCATCTACCAGGAACAGGAAAGAAATGGGACTGTGATCTCTTTCCTCACCAACTCCAGGCAACTCCTGTGTGTGTGTGTGTGTGTTTATTTTGAAATAACTTTATTAGCAGCCTGGCACTCTGCACATGGGCTGACTTAGGATTCACTTTGGGTGTTGCCCCCAGTGCTGCCTCCCCCGCCTCCCCAAATCGGGGAGAAGCAGATTGATATCCTTTGTGGGTTCCTGGAAATTCACATCTGACGACCGAAAGATGATAGTGTTTCCTGCTGAGACTTCAAGGAAGAAAGCAAAACTTTGATCCTCTGTCCTTGCACTTGGGCCGCGTTGGAGGTAATTGGAGGACAAGTGCCAATTGGCAGGAACAATTGTAAACACCTTTGATACAAATGGCATCGTCCTATTTTTACTGATTAGAAAAAACTTTGCTATTAATAGGGGCAAAGTCCATTTCAGGTGTCATTGGTAAGGAACTGAATGCACTCATGGGAAGAAACCTTGTTTTGTTTTTTGTTCGCTTTTCTTCTTATCCCCTTTTCTCAGTTTTATGGCTGGAGACATGATTTATTGCAGCCATCCATCTTGGGGGCTCATCCATCACACCCAGGTTGCTAGGAGATTGTGGCAGCAGCTGTTTGCTCTGAATCAGACAGAAAAGTTGTCAATCATCAAAGGCAGGTGAATAGCATTAGAAACACGCTATTGTCAGACGGAATAATTAATCAAAGAGAGAAAAGATAATTAAAAAGATATGACCCTTGCAAGTACTTGCTCTGGGTTGCCTGGAAAAAAAAAAAAAAGAAAGAAAGAAAGAAAGAAAAACTGCCTAGTCTTTTCTAGACACTTAAGCAGCTGAGGGCTGATAAAATATGCACTCTGCAGTGCATAGTTTTTAATTAATTGAAAAAGGTTCAACATTCAAAGACGATGCTGGAGAAAAGTCCGATTATGAGCAGAAGTAATATTTATTGTTTGCATGAAGGGCTTGACACAGAGTTCTAACTTTCTGTCACACATCTCTGGCTTCCCTGGCTGGAGGAGGCAGGGGCTGGGGTCTTCAGGTAGCCTCCCAGCATCCTTGCTCTGATCCTCCCTAGCTGTCACACTGGACTCTTCAGGAGAGGCTCAGACCCGAGGACCTGGAGTAGAGCCCGCAAACCTGGACCACATGCTACTCCACAGTTCGTTGGGTCTGGAATAACTGAATTCCTTTGATCATAAGAATTTTTTTCTTTAAATGAAGATGGGAGATCTGAAAAACATGCCATGAAGTCTGCCTTCAGGGTCTAGAGTAGAGCACTGTTTCATTTCACCTGCCTGGGAGCAGGCTCTCAATGGAACACGCTCTAGGTTCCCGAGGGACGTTTGTACTCCTCCTCGGTGTGGCCCCAGGAAGCGCCCCAGTGACTCACATCCTGAGTGATCACCTGGCATCCCATTCTAAAGAGACTCCCCCCCCACTTAACTATCCAGACATCAATTTGGGGGGCTCATTTCAGTCACAAAAATATTCACAGATTAGGAAGTTCATCCTTGCCTTTTTGGAGGCTAAAATATCCTGGAGAAATTGGAAAACGTATTAGAGACTCGATAGAAAGTGGCGTATCTGGAGTTGCTTTTCAGTTAAATATGCTGCAAGCCCTGAAACAGATCTACTCTTTTATTTTTGGATACTATGCTTGATTTTCACACCATTCTCCTCCCAAAGAATAGCAGGACTTCTAAAATTAGCCGGAGGCAAAAAGGCTGGAATATTAGAATTCCTGAGACGGAAGAAAGCCACACTTTTTTTTTTTCGCTTCAATTGGGACACCGTTTTCAGGGTGCAGCAGATCAGAACACTGGGAGCTGCACTCCCCAGGCTCCCCGTGCAGGGCAGCACTGGGGATGCCATGCCCAGGATCCCAAGGGAGCCCCCAGAGGCTGCCCTCACAGCGTGATGTGCACCTCCTCCCTTGGGTACCTGGAAGCCCACTTAAGGGTGACACAGCCACCACTCTGACCTTTTGGTGAGAGAGAGAAAGAGAGAAATACTCCGATTAGAAAAAGCACCTGCCTCGATTGCCGGAGCCCCTTACAGACGTCTCACCTGCAGGAGTGTTGCTATTCAGCACTTGACCTCTAGGGGATGGATGACTTTGACTTCAAGTTACCGCTTGGGTCCTTGAGCTGATATCTTCTCTTTGGTGGCCTTTGGAGCCCTCGAGCCAAGTTGGGAGTTTCCTGACCACGTAGCAACTGTCCCTTCAGGTTGGCCCTTCTCTTGGGCAGTGCTTTGCCCTCACCCCATCAGGAGCTGTGCTGCTGGAGAACCAGCAGTGCCGGTGGATGGGGGGGCTTGAGAGCTTGGGCTCGGCGGCTTACGGAATTCAGGGAGTCAAGAGGCCCTTCTGTCCCCCGTCCACGCTGGCTGTTTGGAGATGGACCGTGGGGCTAGTTCCTTTAGACCCTCAAAGAGAAATTCTTGTGGTTGCTCCTCTCCCCTTTCCAAATAACCGCTGAGCAAGCAGGTTGCCGAGTGTCCGCCGGAGCAGTTCCAAACTGTGGCGGCTCCTCTGGGAAGGGCAGAGGAAGTGCATTCCCAGCGAGTCCTCTATGGTAGATCTATGCATTTACAGATAATAACTATCCACCCTTAGTGCTGGTGACATCAGATTGAAATTTGTTTCCCCTTAAAAAAAAGGGGGGGGGGAATAAAACCCAGGGGGAAAAGGGGAAAGACTTTTAAGTTTGGGGAGGTGGGTGCAGGTCATTTTCTTTTGTGGCTTCTGGTCCTCTCTCGGGGAACCCTTAGCATCTGTTGAACGGATTCGCAAAAGAAATGAGAGACAGAGAGAGGGGGACCGAAGGGAAAGGTGGGCCGGTGACTCTTTAGAGGTTTTGGTTTTGTGAGTGTGCGTGTTGACCAGGATTTCAGCATCTCTGTCCCAGGATTAGGAGTTCCACGACGAGGGAGGGGGCCCAGACAGGGCTGTCACCAAGGCTGTGCCAGGTTAGAGGGCCAGGCTCAGAGGTGCAGGGGAGGGCTGCCCTGACCCGCACGCCAACTTGATATTTGAGCGTTTTATCTAAGTGATAGGCATTTCCTTCTCTGGTTCCATGAGACAAGGTTACCTGGAAGTCATTTTGGGTTTTCCCAGCTCAGAGCCCTCACCCCGCCGGCTCTGCCCGAAGCCTTAGGACGCCACATGTAGAAAGCAAAGCGCACATTACCCAGTGTGACTCCGTGGCGGTAAAGACATTTTGCAACACTTAAAAGACCTGCAAACTGCCTCAGATGCGGTCCTTCCTACTCATCTGCCCAAGGAAGAGCTTTTGAAAGGGGGCGAGGATTCCGATTTGGGAGAGAAGATGGAGTTCCCAGGGGTTTTCCTGCAGCGAAATGTTCCCTCTCTTGACATCCCATTTCCTGCCTTTGTTTTTGCTCTGGGCCTGGAGTGAAATGGCTCTTTCATATATATTAGTTAGCGAATACTCCGGTGCTGTAATATATGAGGCTGCAGTGGTGTTATTTTCTCTTGCTTTTCTGTATAAAATAGTAAGGCAGCACGGACACTCAGCGACGTGCCTGAGGTTCCTACCGAGGTGGTTAGGTGAATAAGTAATAGAACAAACACGTAGTCAGCTGGGCAAAGGAAAATAAATAAAATAACAGCGTGTTCTTGGTTCTGAGAGCCCTGCAACATGAGCTTGTTCAAATTGGGTCCTGGAGGTCCAGACTTTCTGATGAAGTGTGGGTGGGGAGGGAGAAAGGTATTATTTGGGAAACACATGTACTCCTTCCTTGCGAAAGAAGGGAAGTATTTAACATTTCTCCAAGGAAAACATCTTTCATTACTTGACGTGTTCTGTGGTAATGATTTTTCAGTTCAACAAACAAGTACTTATTAGCCTTCGTGCAGGAACCTGGCCGAGGCGGATGGCAGGACCATTTTTAACGGGAACTGGCTGGCCAAGGTTGAAGGGAGCCTGGCCAGTCACAGGTGGCCTGGGCACGGGGACACAGGGACCCAGGGTGTGTTCCAGACTCCCCGGGGCCCCTCCCTGTGGCCTGCGGGCTCAAGTAGGGAGGAATCAGCAAAGTTGTTTGTTGTCAGTTTGGTGTTTTTGCAAACGGGACGATCCCCGGTACTCATTGGGTGATTTAAGATGGATTTACCCGGAGAGAGAGCATAGTCTGAGTGCCAGAAGTTTGGCTGAGGATTTGCTGGTTAAAGGGGCTGTTGTGATGAAAGATGATAGAGGGGGAGGGGAAGCCGCCAGGTGTGTTGGTTCAGGGCAAGGGGAGCTGCTTCCCCGCCCCCCCCCCCCGCCCCCCAGCCTCCGTGCACCTCTCCTGGCTTGAGCAGCTGTGCGCTCCCCTGCCCAGAGTCACATCCTCCTGATTCCAGGTGGCGCTGGGGACAGCTGCTGTGCCCCAGCTCTCTCTGGGTGGCAGTGGAATCCGTATCTGTCCCCCCAGTTTCCAGGGACTCTTGAATGTGGCCTTCACCCCTGGTTTCTTTTGCCCATCTTTTCTCCGTGTGGTCTCCGGTCCCGTTGCACCCCTGGCCCATGATGGCGTTTTCTCGGCTGTACCTTCCCCTTGGATCATGGTGTCCGTGACCTTAGAAACAGTGAGCTAGCGCGCTTCTTCATAGTCCCAGTAACCATCGTCCTCCAGACTGGAGCCCCCACCAAACTGAGGATGAGCGTGGAGGGGGTATTGGCTTCCTGCAGACTTGGCGTTATTGATCTGAGTTCCCCAATCCAGCTGATCATCCCAGTGTGTCAGCCCCTGATGAGGGGTCATCTGTCATCATTGCCCGCCCCCTCAACGCGTGATCTCAATTTACATCCCACGAGGACGTTTTAGTCAGTGAGTGAAAATCAGCTCCAGCTCTCAGAACCCACGAGCTCGGTGGCTTCCTTCTGCCGTGTCAGTGTGGGGAAGGCAGCAGTGAAGGCTGTTTCTCCATTCCCGGAGTACGAATCGGTTAGGTTACTGGAACCGTGGCAGAGCTGGTGGGAGCAGCCTTCTGGGCTGTACCTCTGTCATCAGTTTCTGAACATATCATGAGATTGCAGATGTAATAAGAAAGTTTCTGATGATTGTATTGTCAGGAGCCACGGATACCACCTCACGGACCACCGCAGGAACGAGAGAGTTGAGCCGGTGTTGAGACCTTAGTGTTAAAACATCACAAAGGGTCTTTCAGGAAGCCTCATTTTGCCCTCCCGCAGCCCTGGTGTGTGTTTTTCTGAATGGAAGCCTGCATTTTTGGAGATACAGCTACAGGGGGAAAGTGAAAGGTTTAGAAGGGGCTGCCCTGGGTTGTAGGGAGCACGCGTGCTGCATCTCTGCCTCGGGGTTGCCCCGACCCAGAAGAAATCACCCTGGGAAGGTGGCGTATTTGCCCTTGGGGAAGCTGGCCTGGCAGGGCCTCAGCCACGCTGCCCAGAAACAACCTCCCCTCCCGTGGAGGGGCAAGCATGCTCCGGTGTGAAAATGGAAACTGGACATTCTATTAAAATCAACAGACTGGCACGGCTTGACCGGAGAGCTTAGACACTCCAGTAGGTGGCAACTGGTGGACACGCAGTACCAGGGCGCTTGGCCGCAGCAAGACAGGCAGCATAGCGCCAGCCTGGTTCCGTGTGACTGTCTGCAGTTTCTTCTCCCTCTGCATCCCTGACATTTCCAGAAAATGCATCTTTACCGGGCGGGGGAGGTGGGGGGGATTGTGTCCCTTCCCTTCGTTCCGGCCGTGCGCGGCGAGCTGAGTTACGGTGGGTCGTGAAGTTCCAGGGCGTGGAGCTGAGCCCCCGGGGAAGTTGGGATCATTGTGATTGTTTGGGGGCTTGCATTCATGCAGATTCATTTTTAAAAAATAATTCACAGCATGGAGTTCCCGTCGTGGCGCAGTGGTTAACAAATCCGACTAGGAACCATGAGGTTGCAGGTTCGGTCCCTGCCCTTGCTCAGTGGGTTAACGATCCGGCATTGCCGTGAGCTGTGGTGTAGGTCGCAGACACGGCTCGGATCCCGTGTTGCTGTGGCTCTGGCGTAGGCTGGCAGCTACAGCTCCGATTAGACCCCTAGCCTGGGAATCTCCATATGCCGCAGGAGCGGCCCAAGAAATGGCAAAAAGACAAAAAAAAAAAAAATTCACAGCAGACACGAACTATCGGTGCCCAAGACAAAAGCGACACAAGCTATGAGAGAAAATTAACGTGTCATTTTTACCTGGCACTGCCCCCAAAAATGATCACGGACGTGTTGTGTTTTACGGTCATGTTTCCTGAAGTTCCAGGGCAGGAGAGCTCCTAAAGACTGGGCATCACTCTGTGCCAATTTCCTGCATGCGCCCTGCTTCTTGGATGCTTTGGTGTAGCTGAAGAGTCTCTCTAGGGCAGAGACACCTTGCTGTTTCTCTTGGAGACCCCGGAGGGAGCAAGCAGGTCTTTTTTTTTTTTTTTTTGGTTGGTTCTCACTTCTGCTGTTGGGTAGTATCGCTCCAAGGTAGAGGGAGATTTCAGGGGGCCTGCAGTGAGCCTGGCAGGTACTGCCTTTCCTGCTGTCCTCAGTGCTGGTGGCTGGGGACTTCTCATCAATGTGTGTGGGACCAGCCCTGCCATGGGGCAGTGAGGGGGTTTGCAGATGCTGGATGTCCCATGCCCTGGGGCACCAGCCACCTCCCCCCCATATATATATTTATAATTTTTTTCTATGGCTTGATTGACATGGGATTGCAGGTCCAGGAATTGAAGCCAGGCTGCAGCAGTGAAAGCGCTGGGTCTTAACCACTAGACCACCAGGGAACTCCCCCAGCCACCTTCTGTAGACAGAGCTGCATCCACCCCAGCAGGAGCTCCCAGGAAAACGTGTTTCTGAGCATCTCCCTCTGGGTCCAGGGTCATCCTCCTGCCCCCGCTGCCTCGTGACCAATCAGAGATAGGAGTTAGAACCTTTTTTTTTTTTTTGCCCCTTATTCTAATTTTAAATGGAACTTGGCTACTTGTTAAAAAGCTCATTGATGTTTTGAGTCAAAGGGATGTGGTGCACCCAGCATGGCAGCAACCTACATTTTTTTTTCTCCCCACCCCAGTTTGCTTGTTAGGGTGGGAAGTGGTGGAGAGGAAAAAAAGAGAACTAAAGAGGTTAGGTTTGGATGCTACTGATAGGAAGGGGCTGGCCTGTACCGGGGTCCCCGTGATGCACATGTGGCGGGCGTGGGGAGCAGGCAGGTGCATCCTCCCTGCCTCCCACGCCTCTGCCTGCTGCTCCTGGTTCAGGATGCCGGCCAGCTCCCTCAGAGCTGCCCCTGTCCCTTAGAAGTTTCCAGAAGACCTGCAAGTAGGGTTTGAGGTCTACTCAAGGGCAGCTGCGGAGAGATTTTTGGAAGAGTTTTCTTTTTTGTCCCCAAATTTACGACTGTCATGGAAGGCAGGACTGGGACAGAGAGAAACCAACCTTTCAGTCATCACAAAGCAGCTTCTGTGAATTGAAAGAAAGAAAGAAAGAAAGAAAGAAAGAAAGAAAGAAAGAAAGAAAGAAAGAAAGAAAGAAAGAAAGAAAAAGAAAGAAAGGGATCTTGACCCCTTTGAAAGCAAATAAAGGAGGAAAACCCAATGGAAGGGAAACATAAAAAGCTGATGTTACAGTTTTCGTGATTACTCACATCCTAGGCTAGAGCTTGAGGAAGCCAGTTATAATGGAATTTCATTTTTTTTTCCTCTTCCTAGTTGTGTCCCTGCTCCCTGCTCTCCTCTCTCTCTCTCTTTTTTTTCCATTAGAATGAGGAGTGGTTCGTACTTGGTGTGAAAAAAATCATTTTTGGCACACAGTCCATGTTCTTAGTTGACCAGAGGTTGATGGAACCGAAACTAGAATTGTGTGTCCCTGTAACGAATGCTCCGACGGTTGGGGGCTGTGGAGGCACAGGGAGGGGTAGTCCTGCAGCCCTTCCTGCCCCAAATGCCACATGCCCCCCTCTCCCCCCACCTCCAGCCGCTGTCCCCAGGGCCTTCCTCCCTCTCAGCCTTGATGCCAGCCTTTAACCAGGTAAGCAAACCACCTCAAGACCACTGATAATTCACCTTCAGATATTCAGAAGTGAAACATCTAAAGCCATCTAGTGGCTCGTTATTCCTAGTCGCCAATTTATTAACACTGTGTTTAAAGATGGTTTTCTTGCCATTCATCTGCAAGTTACCAGTAGCCATTCACCACTTGTTCGCCGGTCGGAAATGAGGGCTGAGGGGGTGACCCAAAGCCGATATGCCTTAACTCTGGCTAAATTAAATAAATGTTTGCACAAGCAAACTTTCGTGGGCCTGTGGGGAGGGCTGCCCTCCTACCACCCGTTTCTTGCTGTGCTCTGGAAGATTGTAATTGCGGTAACATGATATAAATGTAAACTTTAGCTCTGCTTACAGAGAACACACAAGACAGCTTGACACCTTCATTTCAGCAGTAAGAAATTACCATTGTCTCTTATTTCTTGCTCCGAGCTTAGGTGACCAAGCCAAGAAGTAATTACACAATTAGGGTTGACAGAGCAGTTCCGGTAACATTTCTTCCCCTTAAGTTTGGGTCGCTGATTTCAATTCCCTGTTTTCCATACCTTTGTCATTAATAACAAGATAGCCATTTTCGGGGCAGTGCATTCGCCCGCAAAGATTGAGAGTCTGCTAGAATGTCGTGATGAAACAGGAGCATTTACTTCGGTACATGTGAGGCTCCGAAGTTTACAGGTGGACCTCAGGGCAGGTGTGGTAGTAGCCTGTGTGGTTGGGAAGCTGACCCAGAAGTCACACCGTGAGTCGTGACAGCAAACGACTCTCCTTTAGGCAACAACTAAAATAGAGATTTCGAAAAGATATGCAAATAGGGGACACTGCTTATCTGAACGGCTGCCTCTTCAAAGCTATCTCCCGTGGGTTGCTGTAGTTCCAGGTCATTCTTTATTCTTAAATTACAACATCTGCAGGATGCATGTTGTATTGTAATTCCTCGGTACTGATTGAATATAGAATCTCCTATTTCAAGGCTTATACACCAGGTAGGCCTGACCCTGATTGAAAGAAGAAAAAAATAATAATCTCTCCCTTTTTATTTGTTGTTGGGTATGACAGGAGAAAGGCGTATTCTGCTAAAGAAATGCAGACTTGGAGTTCCCATTGCAGTGGAGCAGGTTAAGAACCCAACACAGTGTCCGTGAGAATGCAGGTTAGATATCTGGCTTCGCTCAGGGGGTTATGGATCTGGCGTTGCCGAAAGCTGCAGCGTAGGTCACCGATGTGGCTGGGATCTGGTGTGGATGTGGCTGTGGCACAGGCCGGCGGCTGCAGCTCCTATTCGGGAACTTCCCTATGTCGTGGGTGTGGCCATAAAAAGAAAAAACAGTGGACCTCTTGTGTATGATTTAATTGTCCGTTTCTTTATTTTTATTTTATTTTATTTTATTTATTTTTTTTTGTCTTTTGTCATTTTGGGTCCACACCTGTGGCATATGGAGGTTCCCAGGCTAGGGGGTGAATCTGAGCCGTAGCTGCCAGCCTACACCACTGCCACAGCAATACCAGATCCGCGCCTTGTCTGCGACCTACACCACAGCTCACGGCAACGCCAGGTCCTTAACCCACCGAGCGAGGCCAGGGATCGAATCCACTTCCTCATGGATACTAGTCGGGTTCGTTAACCACTGAGCCATGACAGGACCTCCTAGCTGTCCGTTTCTTGAAGAAGACATTCTCGGAACTTCTGTTGAGTACCATCCAGTTATGCAAAGCAGGAAGCATTGCTGCCTAGACTGGCATGTGAGTTTCTGCAGACTGGGATCTACCTGCTCCCAGGAGCCTGCCCTGGGCCTGGAGGAGGCCTGGCCTGGCGGAGGCGCGCATGTGGCCTGCAGCCCTCCCTCTGTTTCACAGATGGCAATATTTGCATCCATCCAGGCCTTTCCTGCGCATATTCTCAGAGGAACAACTCAAGGATGCCAGGTGGTCTCTGTGGACTTCCTGTGTCGCCTGCCTGTTGAGGTTAGCATTTCACTTTTCAGCAGGACGTGTTTGGTTACGAGGTGGAGCCTGTAGAAACGAATTCTAGCTGGGGTCCTGGGTAAAAGTTATATGTCTTTTGACAGAGTTTATAGCAACGTTTTTCTTAATTATTCTTGATGGTTTGCCCACTATACCATTAGCTTCTTCAGAGGACAGAGATAAATAGCTGGTGTCCACAGGAACAAAGTGTGAACTGAATGTTTTTAATTATTGATATCTCAGTAACTAAAGGTTCTAAAATGATATCGTCAAATGCCTTAGTGATCTGACAGCAGATGTATTGGTTTGCAGATGCAGCTAGAGCCACCATCCAAATAAACCCTACAAAAAGGAGAACACTAAATAAATAAGAGAATATAGTAGTCCATTTTCTCATTGCTTGCGTTTTCCCCAATGTTTTAGTTTCATTTTGTGTATTGAATTTTGAGGTTTAGGGAATACGTAGGAGGTTTTTTGGTTTGTTTGTTTTCTTTTCCTTTTTGGGGGGCACCCGAGGCACATGGAAGTTCCTAGGCTAGAGGATGAATTGGCGCTGTAGCTACCGGCCTATTGGCATGGCCGCAGCAACACCGGCTCCTTAACCCACTGAGCAAGGCCCGGGATTGAACCGGCATCCTCATGGATACTACTAGTTGGATTCATTTCCACTGCGCCATAGCGGGAACTCCCTGTAGGAGTTTTAGATTCATGATAAAATACAGATTACCTGCATCCTATCGTCTTTAAGTAAAATGCCCAGCTCAGTTTACCTCTGTATTGTGTGTGTTTATATCTGTATACAGGTGCATGTGTATATTTGTATATGTGTAGGACATATGTGTATAAGCTGGTTGAAATCAATATTTTGTAGTCTTATTCTTTCCAAGGGGATTAAAAAGAAAAAAACTAGCCTCATGCGTATTTTCAAGCAGAATAAGCAGAATGCTAACAAATGATGTTTATTTCCCTCGCTTTAGCTCCTAACCCCTTTTCATGTGTACAAAGTAAGGAGGTGTTTTAGCCGGACGTGTTGATAGGACTCTTTCTAAACTCTTTTGATATTACTCTTTCTAAAATAAGGAGTGTGATTCCCAGAGTTTAAGACACACTACCCTTGGAGTTCCCGTCGTGGCTCAGCGGAGCTGAATCTGACTAGTATCCATGAGGATGCAGGTTCGATCCCTGGCCTCGCTCCGTGGGTTAAGGATCCGGCGTTGCTGTGAGCTGTGGTGTAGGTCACAGACATGGCTCAGGTCTGGCATTGCTGTGGCTCTGGTATAGGCTGGCGGCTACATCTTCGATTCACCCCCTAGCCTGGGAACCTCCATATGCCTCAGGTGCGGCCCTAAAATGACAAAAAATAAAAAATAAAGAAAAATAAAGAAAACACACTTCACAAAAATCCATCGCTGTTGGGCAAACATGCATGCAGCAGCCCAGAGGCTCAAAGTCGGGAACCTCAAGTTTCTGGTCTTAGGAAAGAAGGAAATCCTATGAACACATCCACCGTTGCTGGGACATTTTTTTTTCGTCAAAGGTTTGGCCTCCAATATTGTTCACCATGATCATGACAATTGCATATTTTTTTTTTCCTTTTTTTAGAGCTGCACTTGCAGCATATGGAGGTTCCCAGGTTAGGGGTTGCATCAGAGCTGCAGCTGCCGGTCTACACCACAGCCACAGCAATGTGAGATCCGAGCTGCGTCTGCGACCTACACCACAGCTCAAGGCAACGCTGGACCCTTAACCCATTGAGCGAGGCCAGGGATGGAACCTGGATCCTCATGGTTCCTAGTTGGGTTTGTTACCACTGAGCCGCAATGGGAACTCCCTGAATATTTTTTCTTCTGGCTTCTTGCTCATGGGCTTTTTGTTTTAAGACACAGAAAACCGATGCCTTACAGCAGTCTGAATGCTCGAAGGAGAAAGTCCACACTCTGGGCTGGTCACTCCCACCCAGGAGAAGGCGTTTTTATCCTGAGGCCACGTTTCCTCCTGGAGTTTCACGTTTCCTGGCCCACGTACACTGTATTGCAGAGGGTTTCCGTGGGAACTCAGGGCTGTGAGAGATGCTGGGAAGGTATTTATTTAAAGTTGCACCAATGTTCACAGTGACAGAGGCTGAGACAGAGGATCAAAACACACAGCTAACCCTCCACAGAGGGCCGGCCCGTGTGTTCTGTCTCCTTAACAGCAGCCACCATGCCACCTCTTATGGCTGCTCACTTAGTGATTAAATAATAGTATCTATCCCTAAAATTCTTGCCCCCACACCCCAGGATCTCAGTTCCATGAAAAAGGAATCTAGACGGATACAGCACAGGAAGCAATCACTGCCCCCCCCCCCCCCCCCCCCGGCCCCCGCCAAAGGCTCACAGCATCCTGTGTGCACCTGCCCAGGCATGTACACACACACACACCAGGGCACACCAGGCATCTGTGTTCAGGGCTTCTCTACACACTGCAAGGCTTGATAGTAGCTTCCCCTCCTAAAACTAAATGCATTTTCATTTTTTTAAATAAAAAGAGCAATAATCGGAGTTCCAGTCATGGTTCAGCCCTAGTGAACCGACTGGGATCCATGAGGATGTGGGTTCCATCCCTGGCCTTGCTCAGTGGGTTAAGGATCCAGCATTGCCATGAACTGTGGTGTAGGTCACAGACGCAGCTGGGATCCCACATTGCTGTGGCTGTGGTATAGGCCGGCAGCTGTAGCTTCAATTCGACCCCTAGACTGGGAACTTCCATATGTTGCAGGTGCAGCCATTAAAACAAAACAAAACAAAACAAAACAAAACAAACCAATAATGCACATAATTCCAAATCCAAGAGAAGCAAAGGACAAACAATTAAAAGAGAGTTCTCTTCTCTGGCGGCAGTCGCTCTTACCTGATTTGTGGTATATCCTTCCAGATATTTAACATCATAAATACACATGTATGCTCTCTATTCTACCTTTCCATTTGCAATGAAAAATATATCTTTGATATCTGTCATCTACTTTGATGAGTATCCAAATATTAAGAAGTGTGGACGAGGAGTTCCCTGATGGCTCAGCAGTTTGTGGTGTGGGCTCCATCCCTGGCCCAGAAACTTTTACATGCATAACCAAAAAAAACCCAAAGGAATTCCTGTTGTGGCTCAGTGATTAACGAACCCAGTTAGCATCCATGAGGATTCAGGTTCCATCCCTGGCCTCACTCAGTGGGTTAAGGACCTGGCATTGCTGTGGGCTGTGGTGTAGATTGCAGATGCCGCTTGGATCTGGTGTTGCTGTGGCGGTGGCCTGGGCTGGCAGCTGCAGCTCCAATTTGACCCCTATCCTGGGGACCTCCATATGCCACACGTGCAGTCCTAAAAGACCAAAAAAAAAAAAAAAGTGGATGGATGGATGGATGGATGGACCTATAGGTGTAAAGCGAGTCAAATAAAATGTGCAATGCAGAGTCGAGGCTGGAGGAGTGTTTACAAGTAAAAGTCTTTAAACTTTGCTGTATGTATTACAGTTTTACAGATAAAATGATGGTAAAATATATACCTCAGGGCCCATCTTATATCGTGTTACATTCCTTTTTTTTTCTTTTTTGGCTGCCCTGACGTAGGGAGCTCCTGGCCCAGGGATCAGATCCCAGCCACACTTGTGCCCTGTGGTGCTGCAGCTCTGGCAGCACCGGATCCTTTAACCCACTGCCGCCAACCTAGGATGGAACCAGCATCCTGGTGCTGCTGAGACTCCGCCAATCCTGTTGCGCCGCAACGGGAACTCCTGTTACTCATAGTCTTACATGTGATGCTATTTATACAGAGCTACTTCATGCTTTTCAAGAGGGCCTTTTACTCCAGTAAACGAGTGTCCCGTTGGATGGACACTTCAGTTGCTTGCAGCCTCTTTCTTCTGCAACCTGCGCCGCCCTGAACAGAACCGCCTGCGGATTCAGCCAGTGATATCCTTCCGCTTACATCTTTGTGAGTTCCCGCGGAAACGTGAGCTGGAAGGGCTTGTTCAGTTCACAAAGTGGTAAATATCCAAATTGTCCTTCCGAAAGATGGCACGCATTTCCCTTCCATAGCAATGTGGGCACGAGCTCCTGCCACGGTCTGGCTGTCAGAGCTGAAGTAATGCAGACCCACCATCCGCAACCCCTGTTCCCCCGGCTTAGCAGCGCCTCTCCCTTCCCGTGCGGCTCTAATAGGATACGGCTGTGAACGTGTAGGAATCCGCAGTCATCTCAGCCTTTCTTTCCTTGTTTACCTTAAATCTCTGGATGCCAGAAAATAGGTGTTAGGGTCCTAGGATCAGAGACCCTTAGATTCAGCTGGACGGACAGTTTGATGGGATGGATGGGAAAACCAAAGGCCTGGAGTTGGAAGGAGCCCAGCCTAAGTTCACATGGTCCTTTCTTGGCCAAACCCCATTGAGCAGGGAGTGATTTAAAACTTGGCTCCCTGTTTGGACTGCGGAAGGCTGTTCCGCTGGCATCCCCTTCACCTAAGGATGCTTACAAAGCCTGGTGGCCAGGACAGAGAGGCCCTGTGACCGTCTGTTATCTATGTTTAGCTCCCTCGGAGTCCATGGAGGTGGCTGGCCCTAGTGCGCAGCTCGGTAGATAATGACCAGAGAAAGCTGAAAAGGTCCTTTTGGGTTTTGGCTGAATAATATTTAAGGATTTTTGAAACAGTGACTTAATTGTGTTTTTATGTAATTGATGGTGTTGTAGTCAAATGTATTGAGACACCACATCAGCATTTTTCTAACTGTTCCTTGGAGAAAAATCTGCTCATATGAAAATAGTTTCTTCACTTTCCACTCATGGAATTGAAAAAAAAAAAAAAAGATCGTGCTTCCATAGAATCTCTCTGGGCCCAGAGATTCTCTCATTTTAAAGTGTCTTTCCCCTCTGGACTTGGCCTAAATAATACGAGGATCCCTCACTCTTCCGGATTGGGTTGTCCTTTGTGTTGGAAGCAGTGACAGTGCAGGGAGAGGGCCTGGGGTCTGGGGGAGCCGGTTGGGGGATGCTGTCCTGGTGGATTTCAGGCAAGTGGCCTGTCCCCAGGGGTCAGCATGCATTGGGAATAGGAGTCGAGAGCCCCCCGCCCGCGCCAGCTGCCTGCAGCCTTCCCGCCTTGCTGGGCTCCTGGCCTCTGCCTGCTGCTTTGGGTTTGGAAGGTCATAGAAAGCAAGCACTCCCGATGGCTGCAGGAAAATGGCTTCAGTTTCCAGAAGTTGTGTATGACATTGAAGGCCCTGCTCCCCCCCCCCCCCCGTAATTTTCCATGGGCATCAGGGAAATCGGGGCGTTTAAATAAATTATATTAGTGTCCCTCATCCTGGCACCATTGTTTGTATGGGGCCGGGAGGGGTTGCTGTTGAAGTCCCGCAGTAAGAATTCACGGGGGGTCCAGATCGTGCTACTTGAGATTTCACTCTGAAGAGTCAAATTGTAAACATTAAAAATAAAAATTCAAACAGTTGCTTTCTAATTATAGAAAACTCAGAGGTCTACTAAATTAAAAAATAATAGTCATGCTTTAAAAGCACCCTTGGCTGCCTTCCTAGTGCCCGGGATCCCGTGTGCAGCTTGCAGGAGGCGTGCTCGTGTGTGTGTGTGTCTGTGTGTGTGTCTGTGTGTGTGTGTGTGTGTGTGTGGTGTGTACAGACACTAAGAACTGACCCGTGTAGGTTGATGCCCAGCCAGAGAGCCAGCCAGCCTCAAATTACGTGCTTCAGAGACGTTTCCCACTCCTGCATTTGGTGGTGACGTCCCCTCGGCTTTTGATCCCCGAACCCTCCTGGGTCCCCGCATGAGGACAGCGTGCTCCACTCCAGGCACAGCTCCCACCGTGTGTGGAGCGAGCGCCCAGGAAGGCACTGCAGCATCTTCAGGCAACCTGTGTGTGTGTTGGGGGGAGGTGTGTGTGTGTGTGGGGGGACCTCCAGGCAGCCTTGTAGGTTCAAGGTCAGAGAGGCAGCTGCCCCCTACATTTGGGAGAATATGCTTTCCAAGGTGGGTGACAGCGTGGGAAGGATACTGTGGACCCAGCCTTTCGTCTTTGGAGGAGAACCGCGGCGAGGCTGCCCCAGGTGTCTGTGGGCACCGGCTCTTCCTGCGGTCTCCATCCGGCCAATTCTTGGGGCTCATCGTAGGTCTGCTAATGTGAGGTTCATAAGCATGCATGCATCGCGGAGAGCTGACAGAAATCTGATGCTCGCTCTTTGCAGAGTTCTTCAACATCCAGTCCTTGCAGAAGTGAAAACACACACACGCACATACGCACACACACAACAAAAATCAAGGGAAAAAATACAAAAGAAAAATGTGCATTGGCGGACGATGTTCTGTTCTTTTTTTACTTAAATGGCAAAGCTCGTGTGTCTTGAGGCCTGAAATAAATTCAGGGCTTTTTGTTTTTTTTTTTTTAAATTAAACCTTATTTAGAGGAGCTCATCATTGACTCAGTATTTTTTTTTTTTTTCCAAACACTCCACATCATCGAATAGTAAAGGTTGCCAAATGCCCACAGCGGAGGCTTATGGTTGTGCTCTGCTCCGTGGAGCTGAGGGGATGGACTGAGGTGACAATAGGGGAGGAGGGCCTGGCCTTGGTTCTGGGACCGGAAGCTCCCTCCTTTGGGGTTGTCTCTGCACTCGGTAGCAGAAGGCTCCTTGAGAACCATTGCGATGGGAGGGAGAGAGAAGCTCTCAACTTCCATGTTCCATAAGAAAAGCAGGTTGCTACAAACAGTACACACCCAGGAGCTTGCCAAACACAAAGAATTAAGGACCTCAAAACAAGTCATCTTTTGCGTCTTTATCTCTTCTATGCCTTTCTTTATTTTCCAAATTTCCAACAGTAGACATTGGTCACAAACCCTGGGACCTGATGTGGGTGCTGCCTGTCTCAGAGACCTTTGTAGAAGGTAATTAAATCATTCATTTCATTCATTCATTTAAACCTTAAGTAGTTCTCATTTCTTTTTATCCTAGCCTCAACTCAACTCTCTCCCTCTCTCTCTCGTTCTCTCTTTTTCCCTTCTCCCTCTCTCCCTTCCTTCCTTCCTCCCTTCCATCCTTTCTTCTCTTTTTTAATTTTTTTTTTTGTCTTTTTAGGGCTGTACCCGAGGCATATGGAGGTTGCTAGGCTAGGGGTCACATTGGAGTTGTAGCTGCTGGCCACAGCCACAGCCACGCCAGATCCAAGCCTCGTCTGTGACCTACACCACAGCTCATGGCAATGCTAGCTCCTTAACCCACTGAACGAGGCCAGGGATTGAACCTGTATCCTCATGGATGCTAATCAGATTCATTTCCGCTGAGCCACAGCAGAGCTCCTTTCCCTTCTTACACACACACACACACACACACACACACACATACACACACACACACACACACAGTGGACCTGCCTTTGCAAATGCCAAGGAAATGAGAGGATAAATAGTTTGCTTTGGAGGCTCTTGACCTGACTCTCTGACGGTGGTCAGGACCCTTGATTTTACTGGACCGGATTCTATTTTGCAGACAGTAGAGGGTTTCCATGCAGAAGCCAAGCAGAGCCTGAGGCTCCCAGTTAAGCGCAATGAACCAGAAGGGCTCTCCCTAGGTGGACAGTTAAAAAAAAAAAACCTTAGAAAGCCATCTTCGTGGCGAGCCAGTGGTCAGCCGTGTGATGATACCAGTGGGAATATCCGGGGATGCTGCGAGGTTGTAAAGGTGCGGCTTGGGCATGGCGCCTTTGAGCAAGGTGTCCAGCCCCTGCCTGTCTGCATGTCAGGCCCTGAGCAGGGGCCTTCGCCTTTCAGCACCGTTACCTATCTCTCCATTGGAATGATTAATGGGGTTCAGAGGATAACCTTAGAATACAAGGACCTGGTGGGGGAAGGGGGAATTATAAAAGAAAATGATAAAATACCGTATTTTGCTTGTATGTTATTGCTGTCATCTTTCAACACCAACACCATTTTACATTCTTAATAGATTGAAAAGCGAAAGACAATACAGACATTCCCTCCGTATCCCTGGGATTGGTTCCAGGACCCCCGTGGAGACCAAAATCCTGGATGCCTCGGTCCCCTTTTGTGTACGATTGCATAGGATTTGCATATAACCTACTGACATTCTCCCATACACTTTAAATCATCTTTCCATGACTTATAAGACTTAATACAATGTAAATGCTGTGCACATAGTGGTTCATACAAAGTTAATGCTCTGTAAATAGTTGCCAGGGAGCAGCCAATTCAAATGTTGCCTTTTGGAACTTTCTGGAATTTCTTTTCCCCCCAAATATTTTCCACCTGAGGCGGGTTGCATCCACGAACCCTGGGATACAGAAAGCCGACTGTCCGTGGACACTCGATCGAACAATGATTTAAAAATCTCGAGGCAGGAACTCACCTCTTTGGAGAATGTCTAAGGAGGCCGCCTGGTCGGAAGGTCTGTGGAAGGCCCGTTGACCATCTCAACACAGCCCTTGTGAACTCTGCCGCCTTCCCCTTCGCTCATCCCAGAGTTCAGCTGCTCAGGACTCAGTAACGCCCTGCAACCAGAGATAAAGATGTTCCCCGAAGGGCCTGAGCCTGCAGCGGGACCAGCCCTTCGTTCTGGGTGCCAAGCCTCAGGGAGCACTCAGCCTCCTGGCTCACCTCCCTTGAGCCAGGTGCACTGCAGACATCGCATCCTGCAGCCAGGTTGTCATTAGTATCGGCTCTTGGACAGCCCCTGGTCGCATCTTAATTATGATAACCTGCAAGGCTTAGGTCAGGGGAGAGGTCACTTATTCAAATCACCCAAGCAGGTGGCCCTTCCCCAGAAGGGCCGGGAGGAAACCCGGAGCTCCCAACACGTGAACAACTGCAGATCCCGTCCCTGGCAGGCAGTGCCCAGCGCTCCAAGTGGATCTTTCACACCAGCTGTCAGCTCTGAGGATGTCTTTTGCCCGGCCCGTCTTATTTTTTTTAAGGTTAAGTAAGACTCACACAGTGGGAATATTACAGAGCAGTAAAAATGAACCCGAACCATGTACAACACCAGGGATGGATCTTAGCGACACAACAGGAAGCATCTTAGCGACACAACAGGAAGCAAGTCAGAGAAGATTTCTTGCAGGCTGGCTGTCATTTCTGTAAGGCTCAGAAGTAAACGCCAACCTGGGATTGTATGGGGTGGGGGTGGGGGTGTGTGCATTTGTGTCCAGGATGCCTGGGGGAGGCCCAGTGATCTTATTGTGATTCTCTGGCTGGGTCCTAGTTCACAGATACTTGTTTTGTTGTTATACTTAAGTAGCTACATCTATATTAGTGAATCTTTGTATCAGATCTTCCCATGGGAGTGAGGAAGTGACTCCAGGTGGTGGTCCCTGGATCCTTAAGATCTTTCCTGGCTCTAAACTGTGGTTCTTCAGCCAAGCTGTCACGATCGAGTTTCAGTTTTAGGGAGGTCACTCTATCAGCTGATTATGTGGGAAGGAATTAGGAACCCAAGGACCTATCCCTACTCCCTCGGGGGCCACATCTTAAGAGCCTGCATCATTCAGGAGATGAAGCTGCTTCCTCACCCCTCCTCGGTGTCTGTCAGCCCCTTGTTTCAGAGATGGGTGTGTGTTTGAGGGGGAGAAGAAGGGTTTTGTCGTTGCTGTCATGGGGGCTGTTTTTGTCCCTCTTCAAACCCTCTGAACAGAAACTTTTCCTGTATCTGGTGGTGCTTTGAGGGCCCTGGAGCACCTGGAGAGGGAGCCCGTGGTTTCCATGGGGCTGGCTGGCTGCCTCCCCCTTTCGGGGACATGGGGCTCCCACAGAGATGGTGTCCTGTGGCTCAGGTGAGAAGCTCGGGGTAAGAGACCAGGTTGGCAGTGTCAGCCTGTAAGCTCTTGTTGGGCCGTCAGCCTTCTTCGCATCTTCACTGTGGTTTAATTGTTTGTGCTTCATCAAGTGACTTTCATATATGTTTATATATGTAAAAAAATTTTTAGGAGTTCCCGTCGTGGCTCAGTGGTTAACGAATCCGACTACGAACCATGAGGTTGCGGGTTGGATCCCGGGCCTTGCTCAGTGTGTTAAGGATCCGGTGTTGCCGTGAGCTGGGGTGTAGGTCGCAGACGTGGCTCGGATCTGGGGTTGCTGTGGCTCTGGCGTAGGCCAGTGGCTACAGCTCCAATTAGACCCCTAGCCTGGGAACCGCCATATGCTGCGGGAGCCGCCCAAGAAATGGCAAGAAGACAAAAACAAACAAACAAAAATTTTATTTTCTATTTATTTTTAATTTTTTATTATAGTTGATTTACAGCATTCTGTCAATGTCTGCTGTACAGCAGAAAGACCGAGTTATCCATATATATGCATTCTTTTTCTCATATTAGCTTCCATCATGTTCTATCACAAGCGATTGGATTTAATTCCCTGTGCTGTACAGCAGGACTTCATTGCTTATCCATTCTAAATGGAATAGTTTGCATCTACTAACCCCAAACTCCCAGTTAGTTATTTATTTGCTTGTTTGTTTTTGGCTGTGCACACAGCAGCTTGATAGGGGATCTCAGTTCCCAGACCAGGGATTGAATCCCGGCCACACCGGAGAAAGCACCAAGCCCTAACCGCGGGACCACCAGGGAACTCCCTACATAGATATTTTTAATTCCCCGTGAAACCTTTAAAATATTTATTGCAAACAATGATTTATGTACAGAATTCTCCAAGGATTTAAAAAAAAAATAGTCATTTTCTGTCTTTTTGGAGAGAAGCCCTTTGTGTTTAGAGCATTCTTTGATCTTCCCCAGAGCCAGGCAGTCCTGGCAGCTGCTATTCATAGCTTGCTTGTTTCTGGAGTGTTGCTACGTTGTTAGGTGGTGATCCACTCTTTCCCTCCGTCTCGTGGTTCTTTTTCTTTAGGGGAAGGGATTATGTGACTTTTAACAGGACAGGATTAATGCATGCTTTTATGTCCAGATTTCCTCACCCAGGAAAAGCAACTCCTTCAGGTCTCCAGGATCAGGCTTATGTGACCAGGGAAGAGATGGAGCTGGAAGTAATTAGATGCATTTAGCCCTGGCACCAGGCTGGTAGTTGCTTCCACGGCTGCAGGAGGGACCCGCAAGGAGGCACCAGAGATGCTATAAAGCCCTACTCTGGGGACTAGGTAGATGCCACAATAGTGGTGACCAGATCATTTCCCTCTGATAATGGAGATTTTATCATTTAGAGATGGCAAGTTAAGATACTTTTATTGAATGAACTTCCTGCTAAGTTTCTGAGCCCTAGTTAGGTTTATGACATAATTGCTGTACATGTTGATACCATCTTTTATCGTAATTGTTTTCCATTGTTTTTAATAAAGGGATAAAAATAATAGGAGACATTTTAGAAAGTGGGGTTTTTTTGGTTCTATTATTCCTGATACTAAAAATTACCCAAAATAAGATATTTCACAAAAAAGGATTTCGTTCCAAAAGTGACTAATTTAAATCAGTTTATACAATGAACTTGCTAATGATCCTCAGTCTAGAGGAGTGCAGTGCTTTTATACTGTTATCATTTTTTTATGAATAGAATTATACAAAAAGTTCCTATTGTGTTGTACAGTGAGTTTCTCACAACCATTCTTTATCAACAGATGGCAACCAGCACATGAAAAATAATTAAAAAATAAAATGAAAAGAAACCGAGAATGAATTAAAGTGCTTCTTTGCGTTCTGATCTGCATTTTTGGTTTAGAATTTTTATGGTGAATTGCCATATTATCTGTTATATCAGTTTACAATGAGGCTCCTATCAGACATAAAACAGATTTATAATACCATTAAAATACAATATCAAAGAATGAATAAGCAATTCAATAAAATTACAATAACACAAAGATAAAATGAAAGCCTTTTCAATAACAGTTTTATGCAAGAACATTTTGCAGATAAATATGTGTTTATAGATCTTTTAAATGTACATTTATTATACTGTTCCTAATAGAGCCACAGGGGTTAATTTTTCCTGTGTGTTGTCTTTTATAAGTGGTTTAAAAGCTAGCTGCAAAACTCTTCAATAGATTGTTTTGAATCTTTGAATTGATTTTGGTAAAGGGAGCTTTTATAGTCCTGCAGCCGAATGTTCACCCACATACCAGTCAATGGGGCTGGGTCCCTTTGCCAGGGAGGGCTGGGACCACCTGGGACCCGGACAGGAGAGAGATGCAGGAGCGGGCAAAGTTTATAAATGAAGTTGGATTTGCGGTTTTCCCACCCTGGATGTTCAGGTCTGATTTCCAGAAGGAAAGTTAAAGAAAAAAAAAAAGAGAGAGAGCGCGTGAGAAGAGAAAAAGCCAAGGTTAATAAGTCAGCCTGATTGGGAGTAACGGGCCGGGGAGGGTCCTCTGGGCTCTGGCTGCTGGGTCCCTGGTCACTGGGCAGGCAGGGGAGAGGCTGCCGGTGCCCAGAGGCACGCTCAGCCCTGGGTGTCCCTTTGCTCTCCCCACACCTGGCTTGTGCTTCGGTCTTCGTTAGCATCCTGTTTACTTCCTTTGTCTTAATTTTAGCAGGGAGCTCCCAGGCCATCCGTGATCCTTGGCATGCTCGGCCAGGAGGGTAACCCTCCGTGTTGCAGGGGATCTGGAAAAAAGGATCAGGAGACATAGCAGGCGGGTCTGAATCCCCAGCGGGACCTGGGGAACGGGGTGAAGCCGGAGTCCCCCAGCTCTTGGGGTCTCTCCATCCGCAGCCTCTACCCTTAAGGATCCCATCATCTGGCGGGGCTGCCGTGGGTCACGCCCAGGCCCTGGTATGGTCGGGCTGGAGCAGCTGCCCTAGGCGGGAGAGCTGGGGTTTCTGCCTCACCCTGGGCAGCTGGCCTGCTTGGGCTCCGGCTGGGGCCAGGGGGATGCCCACGGAGGTAGAAGGGAAGCCGATATAAAAAAAAAAGAAAAGAAAAGATTACACAGATTGGATTTTGTCGATGGGTGAAACAAAACCCTGAGAAGAGAATTTTGACCAGAGAGAAAAGTCCCCGAGACTAAATTTAAACTCCTGTGGTCCTTTCTTTGTTGTAATTCCTCTGCAAAACACTGGCATCGCCTTCTTCCAGAATGATAGAAGGTGCCAGGCCCTTATAGATTGCTTAATATACTGTAGGTGATATTGGTTGCGGTGGAAAATGAAAGCAAGCAGAGAATATTTGGCTGGAGCATATGTGACTCAAATAATTGAGAAATAAAACGGGAAAACGACCAGAAAGACTCTTCAGTGACACAGCTTACAGTATCTGAGCTTGGGGGGGGGGGGCGGGGGGGGCCTCTCTCATGCTCTCTCTCCCCTTCCCCCCCTTTTCCACATGGAGGGAAAAAGCAGACCCTTTGCCCTTTCCTCTCCCCTCCCCCCCACGAACATTTAGAATTTTTGCCTTTTTACTTTCTTATTTCCTCTTCTGTTCCAGAAAATTTTAGTACACGACACAGCGGCGGCTGCAAATAGCACTATTTCCCCCAGCCCAGGCTGTTTGATTGCACGAGGCTTGATTGCATCGTTAGTCCTGAAGTGCTGTGCTCACTGAAACACGCCAGCATCTTGGACATTAAAGTGGCATCCTGGTGTGTGCGAGGAGAGGCCTCACACACACCACTTCATCTTGCAAACCTGCCTTTTCCCCAGAGTCTCCGAGCAGCATTAGGTAAACAATTACAGGAGGTGACTTCGGAGGTGCCGTCGTCCCCTTTAATTCATGCATCCACGCCTTCTAGTGTTACTGCTGCAGGAAGCATAATGGAGTTCTCACAAACAGGCATTTGGAGATTTAGGCAGATTTTCCCCTAGAAAATGGGAAAGGCATTTTAAGTAGCGGGGAACTCCTGCCTCCTCCGGAAAACACAGCTGTGCGCGGCTTCAGCCCTGAAGACTTTGAAATCCCCTGCATCCTGGACTCTTTGGGGCTCCAGACCTTTGCCGTGGGCATGGATATTTATTTTCTTCTCCTTACCGACCCACCCGAGGTGGAAGTCTAATTTTATATCCCAGTAATTATTACACCTTGCCACTCTCTCCTAAGTTGCCACTTGATTAGTGCTGAATGGGTAAAAGTGACAAAACCCTTCTCTATGGGAAAAAAAAAAAAAAATGGTCGATGTCTCTTTAAAGTCTTTGTCCGGCTGGTTATTTTTTATATGAGCTCAGCTCACATCACTTTTTATTAGCTTAATAAATCA